>NC_072767.1:16675626-16975626 GCF_022539595.1 Amphiprion ocellaris | reverse complement strand
CTGTACTACATTGGTAGGGCTGCATGGTTATGGCCGAAATGCTAATTATGATTATTTATTACGATTACGCATTGATTTTAGGAACAAAGTTAGTTTATTGTAAACCGCTAAGAATCGAGACTTTTACTTTTACATCATGAGTGAAAGAAGAAGTCAACACCATGGCAGAGTATTTTCTCTTTAGACCGCAGTGTACTGATGACAGTCACCAAAACACAGGTTCAGACTTCCAGGGTTTCGTACGTAACAAATCTTAGATCTAATCTTGTTCCAGGGTGGGACTTACTGTATCATTCTTCTTCTTCTTTAGAACTGGGTTCTAGTTCAGACATGTATGGCTGAATTACTGCAACATTACAACTTGCTATGGTGTAGTGCAGAGTAGTTCTACAGTGTTTGAGTCATAGGTGAGCTGGTGTGCTTGAGCTGCAACAGTGGATATGAGTGAGAGGACAGCGGGACAGACTTTACGGATGTGTGCATTTCAAAGAAAGCAATGATGCAGCGTTACAGCTAGGCAGTAGGAAGAGGTCATCTTTACTGTAAATATAGTCCTAAACTTTGATACAAACTGGAGAGGGATGTTAAACACAGCACTGCCTTCACATCCATGGTGTGGTTTATATGCTCTAACATACAAATATTTACATCAATATCAGACTCATCCTGATACACTGTATCTCCTACAAACAAAAGCATTAAGACACACTGTATTGCTGCTGGTATGGATTTCCCGATTTGATGCTGAAAAAGGAAAAAGGGATTAATTCAGGTAATGTTAGCGATGCTATTCTTCTTGACCCTCATGAATTCATCATTCTGCAATTTGTGGTGTTTTTTTTTCAGGTGACTGACCAAGTTCATTGCTTTGCATACAAGTCTCATGCACTCTGCTTGTCTTTTTTTTCCTCACTTTACATCACTTGCCTTGTATCCAAAATACTTCCAGACATCAGTTGATGGTCTGTTTTGATGGAGTAGCTCTTTACCTTCAGCTCCAGATATTATATTCCTGCTTTGCCTGTCTGCTCCCTGCTGTATATTGCTCTTATTACTGGACTGCAGCTGCGACATCCAAGAAATTTCAGGACAGGCTGCTGCTACATCGGCATGACGACTCCTAAAAGTGAAGCCAGAAAATTTCAAATGGTTTCTTGTGGCTGAGGGAATTGATTTGATATGCAGCAGAGTTTTCTATGAGCCACAACAGTCCACCATGTTCATTTAATTGTGGGAAGCCAAAACTGTGATCAAGATTAATAGTCAGTTCATTGTGCAGCCTTAAATGTCAGACAGATTTGTTGCCTTTCTTCTTCATCAAAACAACAGTAAGTAAATCTTCCATGGCAATGATGTGAGTGTGTTGCAAACAGATGCACAGGCTCTTCTTGTACTGCTGCATATCTGTCAGCCCATTCAGGGAATGTTTTCTGCCCTGACACACATATAATTAGGAGATCCGAGTTTTTCAAATAAGTATACAATTTATCTGTGGAATTAAATTGAGGTATTTTATTTTCACTTCAGAATTTGGAATTCATTATTTTGAACTCAAGGACACAACACTGTCATAGTGGTTCTGCTTTAACATCCTTCGCACCGCTGCCCCTATGATAATTTACCAGTATGAAGTCTTTTAAGTACACATACAGTGTGCTCTCCTGTAAGGCCATTAGACTAAATGCACTTGTACATATTTCCAAGAAAATAGATTTCTTACAGACCTAAATCACAAGAAAACTAGTTTTCTTCCTTGTATCAAATAAATGTGGTTACTGCAGAAACCCAAGATCATGCAGGTTACAAAATTCAAAATGAGAAGGTTAATGTTATTACACAACAAACACCTCTTTAGCGCTCCACTATTAATTTGATATTGAAACACCACAAGGACAGACCGCTGTTCACTTGGTGTCCTGAGTTACTTGCTGAATTCCTGTAGCTCTTAAATGGCATTCAGTTTTAAATTCATATATTTAATACATGAGATGGGAGGTACTCTAGGCTAGCTATAAAAATCTATCTATCCCCCACAAAAATCTCAGCATAAAGCACCTAGTGAAATCAAGCACACCTTAGCAAACATGTTTTGCTCTTTCAGGAGGAGGAAGTGGGAACAAAGTGTGAAAAAGAGCTCTCTCATTTTAAGGCTGAGCAGGAGGGCAGGACTAGGAGAGAGAAAAGCTGCACGATGGCCTTGAGAATATGGATCCTCGCTCCCCAACACCTTTGTTTGTCACAGAGTGCCACAAGAGAGCCCTGCATGTGTACATACGTGTGTGTGTGGTGTGTGTGAATGTGTGTGTGGTTGGGGTTGAGGGTTGGTGGTGGTGGGGGGGTGCTGGGCTGTGTGACAGAGTCTCTCTCTGCATTAATTGCTTAAATTGAAGCGCTGCCACGTCTCTGTGAGAGACGCTTTGATATGATAATGGCAGCCTTCTCAGCACAGGAGAAGCCTGCTTTGTGCATGTGTGTGTGTGTGTGTGTGTGTGTGTGTGTGTGTACGTGTGTGGATGGTAATTTAGTGGCATGCACCTGCCAGCACACCACTGTCTCCTGTCGCCATCAACATGGCCAGGGAGACAGGCCGAGTCAGACAAACAGATCTGGGAGAGTGGAGGGCTCAGTCGTTTTCATCAGGCTGGGGTGGCGATGGTTAGCAGGATGAAAACCAAGGTGATGCTGAAGGTGATGGAGTGATGATGCTGTACAGGTTATTTATGTGTGACATACCATTTCAGGATGTTTCAAATCACCTAATACCGACCTAAAGCACATGGTGAACTTGAGTCAAAGTGTAAGGCATGACTGAGATGGATTTTCATTAAAAAAAACTGTACAATGTTTTGTTTTAGCAAGTGTCATCGACTGGCATACATGTTTAAGGCTTTCAGAACCGAGTCTTACGATCCATATGATACCATCCTTACTCATCCCTATACTGAGCCAAAATATCAGTTACCTGTAAGAGTGACCAAACACAGTTAACTTTCCAGCAAAAATCAATAAAAGAGGCTAGTTTTAATATTCATGTGTTTGAAAATAGGACATTTTTTGGCTTGCTTCATTGCTTGTTGACTGATTTGCTAAATTGAAAGGTTTTTCAGGATAGGTGTGTGGACTACCTGGCTATGTTATTCAAAGTAGCAGCACAACTCTGACCTCTCCACGCCTGTCCAAAAACATTAAACTGCACTAAAGATCAGCCTTGGCTCATGGTCCTAATGTAAAGTGTATACTTCAACCGTTCTTATTAACTCTATGTAGCTAAAATCACCAGAGGGTCATGTACATTTTTTAAAGTGCACTGCTTCAGAGTGATTTCAAATACAGCCCTCTTATGCAGCTCCCCTGAATTGGGAAGAACATTCAGTGTCAAGAATCCAGGTGTAGTTTTAGTATTCTACGTACGAAACTGTGGTAAATGGAAGAGAAGGCATTCATCTGTTCAAAATGTAAAGGTGTCACTAGATCACTAAATGTAGTCTTCACTTCACTTATTTATAAGTGCTTGATACATCTTTTCTGTCTGAAACTGCTGTCACATAAAACCTCAACATCTAATTAAAAGATATAAAAGAGTAATCTTCAGGCAGTCCATAGTCTTTTAATGTGTGTAGCAGGGGTCAGCAATTACTTTCATTGTGAGACAATTTTTTTTTTAGCAAAGTTCAGTGGGGTGATTCAATGTTTTCCAGGTGCGGCATTTATGTTTTCAATGTGTTTTTGTCTCTTTAAATTCATCTAAGAATCCATTTGATTCACTAAACTGGCTTTTCTGGGATTGTACCAGAGGCCAGATGTCATAGTTAGCATCTAAGGGTTGCAGTAGTTCATGTTAGTGTTTCTTTGGCAGATAAAAAGAAAAAAATACTCATATGTAGATGTTTTTTTGTGTGTTGTGCTACGGAACTGGAGAGTAGGCAGTAATGGATGCTACAAGGTCATGGTTGTTGTGATTTACATGCACTTTGTATTTACACATCTATAAACAAAACATTTGTGAAAAAAGCATGTGCAAGTTTTTATGATGCACTTTGGCTAAAGGGTCAAATATTTTTTGCTAGAGGGTCAGAAATTGCTAATAAGCTTGTGGCTTACAGTGATTTTAGGGCAAATACCAGTTGTGTGAACATCCAAGTAGTCTGATACATTGTTTTGTGGTTTCATTCTTAAAATTCTTACTTTTATTGTTCATTGCTTTTTTTCCCCCTGGTAATTTCGCTTTTCCTTCTCATTCCCACAGTACCTGACCCAGTCGTGACTCTGCTAGTTAACGGCGGCACTGTTCGTCGTGCGTCATGGTCACTGGAGCACCAATCAAGTGACGGTTCCTCTGATGATGTCACAGGTCAGAGGGGCTGCCATTAAAACACAGAGGTCGTCATGGCAACGCTGAATGTGCTGCCATGGTGGTGGTCGTGATCGTTGTGGGAGAAGGTTTACTGGAAGGGAAGTGAGTGTTTGTGTGTGTTTGTGTGTGTGTGTGTTATTCAATGGTGTCGGGACACCCAGTTGAGTCAGCCTTTACCCAGAAACCACTACAGCTCCAGGAGGAGAAAGGAAGCACTGTCCTCCGAGGTCTGACACATACACGTATGCGCGCACACACACACATACACACACACACACACCTACACACACACACACACACACACACACACACACACACACACACACACACACACACACACACACACACACACACACACACACACACACACACAGACCTCCTGGTTACTTGCTAAGCCAGCTGACCTTTACACAGGCCACCCACAGCTGACTCGTCCTCCAACATGTGACGGGTGGGAGGCTGAGACGAGACTACACATATACTGAAGCCCCACCCACAACGCTTTTACAACTATTTCAGATCTAATGAAATTGCTTTTTGGTAGTGATTTAATATCAAAATATATTCATAGAATTCAAATACAACAATGTACAGATCTCTAAGTGCACTGCAGACCCATATAAAATGCCAAAAAGGAACAAGTGCAGTGTTCCCAGCCCAGCAACAAGCCACTAGGCAGTGATGGATCAATATACTGATGTCGGATTAGCCCAAAACTTTAATTTATTGTGCAGCATAGAGAAATCTGTCGAGAAGAACCATAGAGCACAATCCATCACCAGACTAATACAGGAATACTGAAATACTCTGTAAAATCCTGGATTATTTTTACTTCAAAAATACATACATTTTACGGTATCTGTCCATAGCAGCGACAACACTGATAATATTGTTAAAAGATTATGTGTCATATAAAATTGAACAACTATTTTAATTCTGTGATGGGGCGTAAACCCCAATCTCCCTAAATCATGAGGTGCAGAAACCTCCTATATCAATGCACTATTCTGCAAATTTTTGACAAAAACATGCTTGCACAGGATAATGGTTATCCATTTCATACTTTAACAGTCAACAGTAAAAACAAACAAAACAGTGACTGTCTCCAGAACTCCTCACCTTACTGTTTTGACATATCCAATAAATAGAGAAAGAAAAGGAATGGCAATACAATACAGCTTTTGTCTATAGCTCTACAGCCCTACAAAGTTGTGTCACTGCAACAAAAGGAAGGAGAAGTGCTTTAACTACTGTTAACACCACTTGATACAGCACTTTCTTTATGATGGAGGTGCCAGCGGGGCCATGAGGCTGGAGCCTGACTTTTGTTGACATTCTTTGTTGGAGAGTCAATATCTCCGTGAAAAGTTCGTCTGAAAAACATCCTTACTTTGAAGATATCTTGACAAAAGTCTTTTTTTTTTCTAACTTGGACTGTTTGATACTACTAGCAGTTTTATATTTAAGTTGAGACATACTGAACTGAATGCGAATAACTAGCTTTGAATTTGGCTTTTATGTGCGAAAATGTAACTGAAAGTGCTTATAACATATATATTGACAGAAACTGTTATTTGTAAGACTGAAATCATTAGTTGTTTTGTGAGTAGTATCAGTTATGAACACTACATCTTCTCATTGTTTTCTTTATGGTGTGAATCATAGGAGATGAGTAGTGAAGTTAAAAGAGAGTGTGAGTCAGAAAATCTGTGCAAACACTGGTACTGACTGAACTGTCACACACTATTAATAGACGCTGGATTGTGTCACAATGAGTTGCTCCTCTTGTTCATACTGTGTGTGTGTGTGTGTGTGTGTGTGTGTGTGTGTGTGCGTGAGTGTGTGTTCGACTCTCGCCTGTTGCCAAAGGCCCCATTCCCATCCCTTGATCTGGAACAATGTGCTTCAGTCAGAGAGAGACAGAGCTGCCTTAGAAACTGGGGGCCCCAAACACACACGCTGACACACACACACACACACACACACACACACACACACACACACACACACACACACACACACACACACACACACACACACACACACACACACACACACACACACACACACACACACACACACACACACACACACACACACACACACACACACATTTCCCAGCCAGTTTCAGCTTCTCCTAACCAGTAAAGAGACATCCAAAGATCAATATACCTCAACATGAACATAGGATTCCAGGTCATTCGTACAATTAATGCAACCTTACAGAAATATTTCAACTCCAGCACTTCAGTTCCAGCACTCATTCACACATTTTCACAAACAGGACACAATCCCATGAATAATAAGTGTCCAAGTATGCCAGAGGTCACATCCACGCTCCACTCCCCACAGCTTTCCCAACCGATCCCCTCATTAGGAAAATGTTTGTCCCAGTTGGGAAGGTGGGACGGGTGAGAAACAGCAAATGGAAACAGGGAGGGAGGGCACAGAAGAGTTATGGAGCAGCCGTTGAAGAAAGAGACTTCGATGGGTAATTGCAGCTGCCTACTTTCTTGCCAAATTTTGTCACTTAAAGCTTCCACAAAAGGTTGTAGACTTTTAAGCAGAGAGAAAAAAAAATCTAATAAAAATTCCAGCACCGTCCCAAATGACGACTACAAATGCACTTAAGTCTTATTTGTGAGGGACACCATGTTTGTGCTCAGTCATATTCATCACAACGCACACACAAACAAAGTGACAGTCAGCAGTTTGTACTGTATTCACAAAACTGGGACACGCCGGTGAAAAATGTTTACCTTTCAGAAGACGGCAGAGAGCAGCAAATGCGGGAATGAAAACACGCTCTTGAAAAGCTTGTATGGATGTGCTGTACATTTGCATTTAGCTGTTTAATAATGAAAAATTTAATGAAAATGGTATTCATGAGTGTTCATTTTTCGAGGAGCAGTAGCGGTTGAGGTGTTGCTGGTTTTTATAAAAGATCTACAGAAATGCAGTTCACCACATGTTCGGCTCTTAGCGAGAAACAAACAAAGCAATTACTTTGTCCTTTCATTCTTGTGAACATGCAGCTCTTTGTTCATGTGAACCCTGAGCATTTGGAAAAAGTAGCACTTCACATGCTAATGCAGATGAACTCTTAATAGTATGTGGGTTTCCACTTCTTCTCTGAGATTACTTATATTTTACTTTATAGGAATCAACTATAACAAGAAGATGCATTTTTGTACAGCAAACATTTTAGCCTCTATGGCGCCATTCACAAATAGTAATACTTCAGGGATATAGTCAACAAGCATTGAAAACAATATTGAATATGTACTGCAGTGATTCTACAGTGTATATTTGACCTGCTGGGAAACATCTGGTATCATGATTTAAGTGCCAGGCTTCACTCACCCCTGTTTGGCCTTGGTTGACTAAAGTGACTTGTGTCGGTCTGATGAAAAGGAAATTAAAAGTAAGGTCTCCTCTTTGTCCAGTCTACTTCTCTTCGACATACCTGCCTTTAGTTTAACATCAATATGAGATTTTGACCACTTTCTCGTACCTCTTGAATTCACTTCCAGACAGATAGCCTTCCTCTCATCTTAATCTGATTCCAATTTAAGATCTGAAAATGCTCTTTTTTTTAACCTCTCACTGCACTAATGTTCATTTCTCAGAAACAATCAGCTCTTGACATAATCATCAGATAAAAAAAAAAAAAAAACAACAAAAAAAACTGATTACTGGGTATGTTGTAAAAGAGCCTGCACAACATCAACTATTTGTCTCAGTGATGAAATTATGGTCTTAACTTTGTGTATTTTATCTGATCTTGGAGTTGTTTCACCTGGAAGATCTGCATAAAGAGGTTTTCCATTAATTCACCACAAATCTCACAAAAAAACAAAACATGAAGGAATCTTTCTGTCTAATCATGGTATGTGTATGTGTCTGTCTGCTTATCTCAAAAACCGTACATGCAATTTATTTCAAACTTGCCTGGTGTATAATTGGTGCAATAGTACAATGGTGAAAGTTAAGGTTTTTGGCTCGGAGGTGATTTTCCAGAGTCTAACCCGTGACTGTGACCCCTGCCTTTGCTAATGCAAACATTAAACTATGTAACTTGGTGGTTTTGCTGTGTAGCTGTGGTGGTGATGTTCTTAATGTGATGGTGATGCAGTTGTTAATGCAGTTGATTCTTAAGAACTTCGGTTTTCTAGTATTTCTTCTGTTCTTTTCAAACTGCACAGGATCCTTTGTCTTAGATGGATTTATTCTTTTGCAGCGCATAACAGTAGTTAAGTAGAAACACGGCAGAATTCAGTAATGTATGTTATTTAGATGAGAAAAATAAAAGACTATTGTGAGCAGTAAACTTTCCCTCTGGGACAGTAATTTGATCACAGATGAAACAATTAGTTGATCCAGCATATATTCTAACTCCAAATGTGAAAATTTGTTGGCCTTCTGTGATGGTCAACTGAATATAATTGAGTTTTGGACCATTGATTAAATGAAAAAGTAATAGAACCTGGTTTTAGGAAGCTCTGCAAATATTTTTAGGCACTTCATAGATCAAGAAAATGTAGTCAGTTAATTAAGAAATGATGACAAATGAACAATAATGAAATTATCGCTTGTCGTTGCATTTAACTCCAGGTACTATAATAGTCCAGTGACATTTTGATCAGGTGACTTATATGAGTGATGAAGATGTACAAGGAGATAGCTTTATCTCTAGTCTCTAGTGCACGTGTGCACGCATGCACACACACACACACACACACACACACACACACACACACCGACACACACACACCGACACACACACACACACACACACACACACACACACACACACACACACACACACCCCGACACACCATCCTCTGCCAGTGGCTCCTGCTTCTCCTGAATGAATGAAAGCCTCTGTTCTCTCTGGCTCTCGGCCCTCTTCATGCCCCGCTGCTGACTGGCAGATTGGAAGTAACAAATTGCTGCGTCCTCAGAATGATAATTAGCAAAGCCATGAAGGCGGTTTTGTTTAAAGGAGCGTAATGAAGCCAAACTTTGTGGTCACCTGATTGACTTCTGAGACCCTGAAACTTCACAAACAAGAAAGAATTCAAACCGAAACTTTGGGCTCTGTTGTCACTTCAAATGCAAAAAATGCGCCGGATTTCGGAGTTATTTCTCACACTGCCGACATCATAAGCTAGTTCTGAGCCACAGGGCAAAAGGTCCAGGATTGTTTTAAGTCCAAAAAAACCTTCCATTGATGTCTTTGAGAGAAATCTCCATCTCCACACATATGTGTATAATCTTAGGTGTGATGAAAACAGAACTTGGTGGCCTTTTAATAATCAAGTCTCCCTGGTGAAGAGTCCCCTCCCCTCACTCTGCTCCCTTTAGCACAGCTCCAGCATCTCCATCAACAAGTCAATAGAGGCTCTGGCTCTTCGAGACGTTAGCTAGGAAGCTACGGAGGTGAGCAGGGCTTATTATAAGCCTCTTAGTGATTCTGCAGGAGGTGAAGAAATGGTCTCTGTTAGAGGAATCAATCCTCGGGTAATTACCTAGCCACACTGCAGGCTGCTGAGGAGGACGAGGACTGAGGGCTGAGGCTGCGAAGGCTAGTGAGCTCCAGTTCAATAAGAGCCTTTAAGGAGAGCCCATTGTCTCAGACTTAAGAGAGGGGAGCAGGCTGGTAACGATAATGATGGTGACGGTGATGATGATGATGATAAATACACAGCCAGTAATCAAGTGGTGTTTGACAGACACAAGTGCACAGCAGGGCTCATCAGAATTTAGTTGCAGGCGATCTATAATCCATCCATCCTCTAGACTTGCTTATCCTGTTTGGTTGTCGCTATCCCAGCATCCACTGGGAAAGAGGCAGATTACCAGGAAAACAAAGGGAGAAAACAGGTAAAAAAATATATATATATTTAACTCTGTGTTTTCATCTTCAGAAATGATGAGTCTATTAGAAAAAGTTATTACTAACATCAAAATTCGAAAAATTTTGCAACATTTTTTACACACAGTTGAGGGAATTTTAGACTTTTTCAAAAAAAGAGTTAATGTGTTTCATAGAAGATGGAAACACCTTTCTCCGAATGAGTTCCAACATAGCTAGACTTTAACACAGGTGAGTGACTCTGTGTTTCCAAGTCTTTGTCCTCGCCTCCACACACCATGAGACAGGTCCAAACCAGCTGACATGAAAGAATTAAAACTTGTCCGATTAAAAACACTTTTCTTTCCTTTTCTCTTACAGATGACCAAAGATTTGTTTGTTTGTTCTTCTTCTTCATGGATTTTTTTAGCAGTTGGCAAACCGCTACCTTTTGACAACACTTTGTGGCCTACTTCACAGCATATAATGGAAACAAGCCTAATGTGCATTTTTTATTTTTATTTTTTTGGGACATTTCAAACATTTGCTTCAGATTTGCTTGACAATTATATCGGGACATGGCTCTGTTGTACCAAATTATAACTTTTCTCTTAAAAATGACACTTCAGCCTCTCTTGTCTTCCAGCATCTTACTAGAGGCAATTAACTAATCATTTAACTGAAAACGATACAAAAAATTTTGGAGCTTCAGTCCTTGTCAGCTTTAAAATTTACTCGGTTTCTGATGATGCTTAACCTGTAAGAATGTTTTCTCATTTCATACTGGATTTATAGTACCACTTCCACTTGTAAGTAAAGAGTGATCTCCAAAACTGGAGAGGAAGAATTTGCCAGAATCATAACAACTCCCAAGCAAAGGATGGATTGACAAATGGTCTCAATGGTACATCCAGACATTTCCTCAAAAGGTGGCAAACATTTCTGATCTTCACTCAGAGCCAAGGTCAACCAAAGTTAGATGTTGACAACAAATCTGCAATCTGACAGAGGGCCACCAAGAGGTAAAAGGTACCAGATGACAGGCTTGTTTTTCCATATTGTCATCATGTTTTACATGTTTTATGGTTAGAACATTTAAGTCTGGGTATGGTCCATGTACAACCATAAGCTCTACTGCCAGCAGCAGCCTATAAATAAAGAGAAAAATATTTTTTGATTCAGTTCTTAAAAATAGTTAAACATAGCTCATTGTGGCTTTGTCTTTGTCAATAATATAAAATAAATGTGAAAAACATACCCAGCCTTACTTGAATATATTGGATTCATTCTCATTCAGAAATTTTATAAATTTTTTTGCTATGTTCGTTGATCAAATAACAAATGTAATTATTTAAGCAGCACAGCTAATAGCGCTGAAGCAGAGAGACACGCAGGCAGACAGATGGGTTAGCAGACAGATAAAAAGAGAGTTAGACAGACAGGCAGACAGAAGGACAGAAAGACAAACACGTAGCTGAAGCCTTGCCACTCTGACACCTGGGAAGCTATTTGCAACAACATACGCAGAAAGGGGCTATGAAAAAAAAACTAAAAGAGAGAACTAGATAAAGTAAAAGCACTCTTTCATATAAAATCAAGAGTTTAGGGGGCAGAGTTCAGCCATAAGTGGCGCTGCTACAACACGGCGCAGAAAAAAAATTAATTTCACATTCTTTAATTTTCAGAATAAAATGGCCAGCCATTTCAGGTCGAATAATTGTTTGAACCAATGATTTTATCATTAATCCGACAGCGGCCCCCGAGAGCTGGGGGTCACACCAGAGGTTGATTAGGTACGAGGCTGCACAAAGAGCCCTCCAGTCGATGCCATTGAAAAGGAGCAAGTCATTTAGATTGTGAATTGGTCCCGGGGCTGCGAGGCTCGCTCCATTACAGGCCATTTTCAATTTCAGCCTCACAATAAACATCAAGCCGGGCCAAGGAAATTACAGCATCTTGGAGATGTAGCCGAACAGATAGGTGGGGTACGGACAAGATGACACGACTGGAGGGAGAGGAGGGGCGGGTAATGGTAAGGGCTGCAGAGACAGAAAGAGCAGAGATTATCCAATGTGGAAAACTGGTAGACTGAGAGAAAGAGAACAAAATTCCAAGCTCTCTCACTCTGAACAGTTTTACCTGCAGTGTGTCAGTTTGCTTAAAACTTCAATGTAAGCGCTAATTCCACCATGGAAAGTTATTGCGTAGTCAAAAAGAATTGCCGATCTTTTATTCTTTGTTGAACAGAATGCAGAAAACAAACACTGATCAATAATTGTTCTCTGTGCTTTGGAACTATCAAGAAGTCTCACTCTTACTCTGTTAAGTCCAATTAATGTTGGCAAAAGTTAATGAGTTGAGAACGAAATAAATAGTTTAGAATACCAGCCAAGAACTTGCCATCATTTAACCACCATAAGAATTAAGAACAAAAAGCTATTTGTCCATTTAATAGTGAAAGACACTGATTCACACACAAGTCTACAATCTCCAAGAAGGCATATGCTGGTCTTGAATATCTTTTCAGCATCATGAATACAACCACAAATGCAGGTTTTGTGTAGCGCCTTCACAACAAGTTTAATTACATTAGTTTAATTTGTGTCCACGCCTCAAATCAATGAACACAATTTCGCTGCTTTTTGTAACAATGGTCCTGTTTACTCACAGTATATAAAAATCCACGTGAGACTGGAATTAATGGGAAAATGCATCATTTCACATAATCGCTTCGTGTCATCAATGGAAAAAAAAATCTGTCAACATGTTTGTTTCATTTACCTTTTTTATTTTCTTTCCACACAGAATAGAAGGTTTCATATTAATGGGGGTTTTCTGATTGAAAAGATTACCTCTATCACCTATAAAGCCATTGTGACATGGATAATTACTTAGTATGGAGTAAACCAATGACCTTTAAACAAAATGGCACTGCTACCATGTTCAAAATAAAATCAAACATGCTCTCAAGGAAATCCCCCATGAATGCATGCGGAGCTGCAATGAACTATTTCAAATATGCAAAGTATTAATAATTTCAGACATTAAAGTACTGCCACTTCAAACCAAATCAACATTTGCTTTGATGAGGGCTTTATTATTTAATTATTTTGGTTTTGTCAGTCAAATTACAGCAAATTGTCCAGGACATGGGTGGTTCTTGTGCTATGTTTTACCACTGGACCGCCACCTTTCTGTGGGAGCTGAAATGTACACAATATACACATTCCAGAGACATTTTCTTAGTGCTTTCTCTATCAGCCACTCATTGAAATGACCACAAACCCTAACCCTAAACCCAGTCAAAAAATTGGAACGTGCATGAAGCAGATGAATTTGTACTCAGACTGAGAGATGGAAAGTAAAACTAATGAAAAGAAAACATTCCTTGAAACAGTCAGATACTAAAGTTCCATCATTTCCTGCATGGTTTTCTACCACTTGAGGTTTGACTGGCAGCCTTTTCTTCTGCAAACTTTTAATAGCATGTCACTGACAAATTTAATACCACCAGCTCTAAAGTAAAAATATTTGCAATACAGTAATGTATGGTAAAGCACATTAAAGCACATTTTCATTTTGCTGATTTCCTGGGAGTTCATTGAAAATATGTGCTACATTTGGATGGAAGCTTGTCTTTGCAGCAGAAGTGTGGCAGTCTGTCCCTCATCACCTAATGAAGCCATGAGGGATCCAAGCTCGAGGGCTGAGCTACTCTCTTAACTTTCTAGGCTCGCGACCATACTGGACACCTCATAGCTAGGAGCACAAATTCACATGAGCGGCCATGTGAGCTATCTACAGCTGCCCAGGAGACCACAGAGTCACCTGAACATCCTTCATACAGAACTTCTTAAACTAGGAAGGAAACATAGTAAGCATCAGTCAATAGTTTCACCTGAAGCCTCCCTATTCGTGCCACATGAAGCTGTTGTGGAAGTAAAGTACCAGCTACGCCTTCGCTACCTCAACAATTGAATCATTAAGCTGCTGGCAAGAAAGTGAATACAAACAGCAGATATCTGCACCGGTTTCACTTTCCAAGACTGAGTAGGAGACAATCAGGTGGTCTGTTGAAAAGCAATTAACCACATCACGTAACTCCTCTGGGTCAATTATATGGAATATGGGTGGCGAGATAATCTCTGGACTAAGAGAGAGGGAGGAAATACATGGATCTAAACAGAGAGGTTACTCTATTTTTTGAGTTACCAGTCTGACTAGTCTCACCCATTTAATATATGATTGGTTGGCTGGAAAAGAGTGATAGCTGAAATAAAATTTAACTAGAAAAGCACTCACAGAGAGCACTACTGTGCCAAGGCTGTTCATTCCCCCATATGGCATTGACAGAAATGGAGCTCTTTGTTTTTTTGTTTTTTTTTTTTAGAAATGCAGGAAAATGACCTTGTGATGAGCACATGCGTGTGTTATACATGTGTACATTATGTACGGATACCAAATTGCGTGACCTAAATATGTAGCTGGTGGCGGGAATTGATGGGCTTCAGAAAGACCCCCATAATTTAATCGTTCCTTGTATCATTTCTGATGGATAAGTCCCGATAAGTCTGCAGCGGTGGATTTGTAGTAGGATTGCAATCATGTGATCGTGAGCAGGCAGCTGACGTAGTGTTCACTTGTTGCCATAGTTACAGTGACGCCGTGCCGCTATCTGGCAATGATACAGAAATCTTTAACAAATCTGTGGATCCAGACTATAAGCCAAAATCTAATCACTTGGTCCTTCTGTCATTTCTAACCTTCGCTGAAAATTTCACCCAAATCTGTTAGTTCGATTTTAAGTAATGTTGCTAACAAAAAGACAAACCAATGGAGTAATCAATGGTGGACATATATTAATCAGAGGCAAATTTGTTAAACATTACAAACAAACACAACCTGGAAACTTTGTTTCCCTCAAAACATAACTGACAATGCATTTTAGTTGTACAGGAGTGTAATTCAGTCTGGACTTAGTGTATAATGATCAGCCTGCAACATATTCTAAACATGAAGTCAGTTCAGCTTCATTCTGTTATGTTGTGAATCTCAGAGCACTTCACATGTTAGGGCCAAGACCTTACAATATTATATTAAAGAGAGAACAAAACAAATTCAGTGATTTCCTTTAAGCAAGTTTATTAGATTATGCATTCATCCAGTCATCAAAACAAGCTTGTTATAGCATGTAGACTTCATAAATAAAGCCAAGGAGGTCAAAACTTTGTAATAAAAGGGTTTAATAATATGAACACGATAGTGTGAATAACGCAGTCTTTGTGTTAAAGTAGCAGTTCACTCCAAGAAGGAAATTCTGTCATTATCGTTTTTCCCAGGTGTAAATGGAAGCTCCTGTAATGTTGGTGTGACCCACAAACACACAGCAGGTGAGCTCTTGTATTTCTAAAATTCAGCTCAGCATAAAAGGACCATCCAATTTCTCATGCAGCATAATCCAAGTATTTTATGGCTTAATGACTTCACTGCAAGTCCAACATATCGTCCTTTTCTATATTGGGAAACTGACAAATTAAAGAAAAAGTTGATTGTAAATGTATTTTGACTGACTTTTAATGAGACATCAGATTGTATTCTAAAACTAACTGACACTGCTCAACTGCATGATTTCAAATTTCTGTGAAAATAAGAGGAATGATTTAAGTGTAGTTCCATTCAAGGCCATAACAATCGGAAAGAGGAGCCGCTAAACAAAAACCAAGGCAATAAAAAACTCTTCTCTGTGGTGGTATTAAGAACATTAAGTGCTGCCGTTTTTTCTCCATCTGTGGCAGAAAATCAATGGTCGCGGCCTGCGAGGACAGCCGGAGGCTAATTTTACCCTGCATTTTCTCTGGCGGCTAATCCCGCGGCCAGGAGCTAAACCAGGGAGAGCAAGACGAGGAAGAGGACCAGAGAAGAAAAGGAAGAGAGATCTCCCTCCCTAAATGAATATTATCAGCATGAAAACAAAGTGACTACCTGAACAAAGTCTATTTTACAGAACCACTTCAATAGATTTCACCCTCATCTCCTACTCGCTCTCCCTCGCTCTCCCTCTGGGTGACTAGGGGTATATATATATATATATATATATATATATATATATATATATATATATGAGCACCCTAAATACCACCCCCTCCTACCCCTACCCACTCAATAAACACATACACACATTATTTATGCGGGGCAGATAGGAGCAGACACCCAAAAACGCCACACAGGGGGCAGTAATGGGAGAAAACATCATCAAGGAGCTGTTTGACCAAAGCATCTGGAGGAATAAAGACAGTCTTTCCGGTATGTTTCCACTAAATAGTCACCTATAATTCTCATAAACTGTGAGTACATGCTAGAATGCTTTACAAGAGGCTGCTGGTTTGAAATTAAAATCCAGATTTTGGATAAAGACAACTAACGGGGTATTGGATTGACAAATATTTCAAGGACTGCTCTAAGCTGGGTCAGTCTGGAGCGGTATACTTGTCTTAGAGTCTCACAATACAATGAGTAATATCTAATCAAAATCTTGTGAAATGCAGCATTGAGAAACAAAGCAGAATCTGCAGTTGTTCAGATTAAGACAGACAAAAAAAAAAGACCCGAGTCTGTTAGACTGTAGTGACATTAGTTGTGAATGGAAAAGCAAACTGCAACGTGTGATGAAAGAGAACATGAAGCAGCAACGCACCAAAGCCTATCTGATGAACTGCTGCACATACGACTGGAAGAACTACGAGTTAAGGTTTACTAAAACGGTTCTTACCGCCTGTATTTTTTGCATCTCCATTTTTTTGTTATAATTTTAATGATTTTTTTTGCTTTATATGCAGCTGGAATTAGGATGACATACAATTTCAAAACATGCCATGTGAAACTGGAAACAGTTTAAACATTTTAACAGTTTTAAACAGTTTGAACAAAAAAAAAAAAAAAAAAACTGGCCAAAACTGTACAAAACGTCAACATTAAAATGTGCATTTTTAAAAGCGGGAATTTATTCTCTTACAACATCTGACCGTAAAGGTATGCTAGTTTTACTGTGTTTAAAGCAACAAAAAAAATACAATTATTTTGCAGATATCTACTTTTATTTGAAATTATATGTGAAAGCATAATGTGGATTTCAAAATGGTAAACCATTGTTTAAATGTTACTTTACAGATTAGCCCTGTTTCATTCAAATACATAGTCTAGCAAAATCATAGAAATTGAATTAATTTACATGTTGACTATAACAGAAAACAACAAAAATGGGCCTCAACTGTAAATAATGTCCATTTCAAAGATCTGTATTTTTGCAACCAGCAATAGTTGTGAAATGTTACAGTATTCCACAGTTTTTACTTTTTTTTTTTTTTTTTTTTTACAAAACTGCTGTACAGTGCATATGAAAACAAATGAATGGAAACATACTTCCATTTGCAACTGTGTGTGTGTGTGTGTGTGTGTGTGTGTGTGTGTGTGTGTGTGCGTGTGTGTGTGCATGTGTCAGTTCTGGCTTATACACAGAGAGAGAGAGGAGTGGCGCTGTTTTAGTCATTAAGGAAATGAAGTGAGGGGTGAAATCTACTGAGAGAGATAGATTTCTTTCGAGTCATGGTACATGCTCTATCACAGCGAGCTCAACGCACGCACACACAAATCAAATCTTTCTGCTCTGCTACTGATCCACTCTGCACTGTTGCATGGGAAGAACACTGTACTGGGAGTGTGTGTGACTGTGTGTGTATACATGGCTATGTTGATTAAAGTGTTTATGCAGAGCGTGAACAGCTTTGTTGATACCACACAGGATGGCTACACACCTATCAGCTTCTGTGGTGTTTTCGTTATTCACAATTGTCTAATTGGTTAATACAAGTTGAGAGAAAAATAATTGATATACTACATATTTCTAGAATGTTTACACATCTAAATTAAAATCAGGGCAGCTTTTCTGTGTATTTTATATTGCCAAAACAAAAAAGCAGAAGAACAATGCAGGTAGATTATTTTACAGTTCCTGAGCAGGTCATGATTGGCCTGCAGACTGTTAAAACTGAAATGACAGCCTACAAAAATGGCTACTGCAGTGTATGTCTCCTGCAACCACCCGGATGGCCTGAACGTAAGAACCTCCCAGTAGATCCTCTCACTCATGGGCATCAAAACCCCCTGAATATCTCCGGCTTCTTCACACACACTTTAATAGAAGGATGATACAGAAGGGGGGGGGGGGGCAAATTGAAAGAGAGGAATAGACAAAAAGACAAAAAGAGGAAGAAGGGAGGGCAGAGAGAAGGATGAATGGAAAGGGAGAGAGGGAGAGATAGTGTGAGAGAGAAAAGGATGGTAGACACCTCTTCCACATCACTGCCTTCAATTTAACTCAGGTGGTAAAGTTAGCAGATAACACTGATAGCTTCGCCAAAGCTTTGCATGAGGAATGATACACAACAGACACACACAGCGATCTCCACCTCCTCCAATATATACTAGGGGGGTAGGAACGAAAACAGAGGGAAAGATGAAAGAGAAAAGAGAGAAAAAAGAGGAGGGGCTGGAAAGAAAAACCATCAGAGCCAGCCTATTTCTGTGCCTGTGTGTGTGTGCTTGTCAATTCCACAGAGCTGAGATAGTTTATTAACCTCTCAGGCCTGTAGGTCAGTGCTGTGGCACAGGTTAGGACCTGCTGGTAATTGACGAAGTACACTGTGTCACGCAGACCACATATCCACACCTCTATAACACACATGGGCACTTTTTTTCTCTTTAAATACACCAGTAGCCAGTTTAGAAGCCTCGCCACTGCCACAGACCTGCAGATCTGTAACACTGAACTACCTTCAGCTCAGAAAACTCAGCCTGTTCTTCTGCAGCATTACATAAAATTAGATTTTGAAGAAACTGGTGCAAAAATACCAGCATCATGTATTTCTGGTTGATTCCTATGTAGTCTACAAATAATGATTATAATAAAGCAACAATCAGTGGCAGTATTTATAATAATTATGATAACATAAAACATACACATTCATTACTGTGTATTGTAATGCTTACCATAAAAATGCAAAAAATAATCAATAATAATACAATAATAGTACAAAATAAAATAAAAATGTGTAGTTCTTCTAGTGCATGTTATGTTCAAGTTAGAATTGCAACAACCAAGTGATTAATCAGTTAGTTGTCAACTGTAATTAGGGTTTCTTTCCTCCTCTATGACAGTAAACTGAATGTCTTGAATTTGAGGACAAAACAAGATATCTGAGGGTGTCCTCTTGGGCTTTGGGAAACACTGATTGACAATTTAAAATTTTCAACCCTGACCCTATTTTCTGACATTTTATGGACTAAACCAACAATGTACTAACTGAGAAAAGAATCAACAGAATAACTGGCAATGAAAGTAATCAGAGGTCCTGGACATCTGCCTTTTAACAACATTTGTGCACCCTGTTTGTATTCCTTATGTGACAAAAAAAATGAAATGCTAAAACTGAAAAATGTTTTGTGTTACTCCACACAGTAGCATGGCACACTGGAGGAAACTATCTAGACGTGACAGTTAATAAGTATGTGTGGTCCTTCAAAAAAAAAAGTACTTGTCAGATGTTTTCACATTAAACATAGAATGAATGGCTTGTTCTAGTTTATTAGAAATAGTGTAGGGGGATTATTTCTCCATATCATGGGACGTTAGAAGATATATAAGAGTTGATTTTGATCTGCACACACTTTAACTAATTGGCTAACTTCTCAGAAAAATAGTGTTTCCTGAATTCATTTTTATCTTACAGATCACAACTTCCTGCTGCAGTTGCCTCTGCCCTGCCTGAGCGGGATCTCATAGTGTACAGCACCCAGTTTCTCATCTGCGACTCTTGATTTGTTGCTAAATTCCTCCTTATGAGGATATTCTTTGTGACACGGCGCTGCAGCGTTCCCTCACAACATGTTAAAAAAAGCAAGTGATGGTGTGTGGCAGGTAAGGCCATCCTCCTCCGAGACAATCAGCCGTTCCCTCATCCTCATTAACAATAAATCAAAGACTGCAGAGACGAAAGACAAATACTATGACTGTCACAATATCCCTCTTTTGTTTGAGGCCACCGCGTCGTTCGTTAAGGTGTGATCAAAGCAGCTTAATGATGAGCAGAGGAAGATAAATGGGGAACGGCACAAACCTTAATGAGTGACGGGAAATGAAGAATAACTACTCTCTTGTGGATATATTCAGTATATTCATATTCACTGCTGTTGTGTGTCTGTGGGCTACAAAAGAGTGTGTGAGGCTGTGTGAGTGCGTTTGAGTGTGAATGGAGGTAATGGGCAGTGCAGCTGGCCTGCACTCAGTTTAAATGCTGCCTGATTGTTTTAGCTCATCCTGGGTTTGATGATGGAGATGGTGTTGTTGTTTGAACAAATATACAGTGCAGCGAGCGCCTATCTGTAGGGCGCTAACAGGTGTGGAGGAGACAAGAGGAGAGATGGTGTGAGAGACAGAAAGTGAGTTTTGGAAACCATCCCAGCATCAAGCAGAAGCCAAATTAAAAAGAAAATCAAAGCCTTTTTCCTGTCCACTTGAAGATGATAGCGCTGTTCATACAGTATATGAGACAGAGAGACAGAAAGAGAGAGAGAAAGGCGCACTGTGGATCTGCTTTATATCAACTGTGTTTAAATCAGCTAAATAAGGACAGATTCAGCGTAGAAGAGCCACAATCAGATCATCACAGCTGAAACAGCAGGTGGCTGAATGCTGAAAATGTTCACAAAGGTAAGTCACACAATTTAGCCCAGTTGACTTCTTCCTCGCCAAACTCAGAAAACAGAAACTTATCGGCCTGACTTTGTAAACAGGTTACAAATTAGGAAGAGCCACTTGGAGGCATCCAAGGCAACATTTAAAATGGCACTGTATGTTGTAGCTAACCTGGAAGCAAGGAGCCAAACCCATGAAGAACACGTCCACACCAAAACCACGGTAAATATTTAAGAAGTTTAATAGCTAAAACTCCCCGTACTGGTACTATAAGTCATTCAGGTGACTTTTACCTTTTTCTTTCTTTCTTTACATGTATTAAAAAATGAATAAAGTTGAATGCAAATGCTAACAAGTTTTTTGTATTTGTGAAAAATGCATACTTTAGATCCTATTTATTCAGGTAGTTAAAAAAAATGTAAATAGGATTCAAATCTACTGATTAAAAAAAGTTTCAAACAGACTCCTGCATGCTTATTCAGAGATGTATATAGTTTTGGGGATACCGTTTGTCTTTGGGAGTTTTATGCATTCACATTTTAGTACTTTACCTATTTTATGTAAACAGTTCAACGTACATTTATGACTGTTACTGTATAGTACAGATCGATCAATTATTGGCATTTCTGAATATATTAGCTGAAATTGAGTATTTTGCTGATAATTGGAATCATTATTTTTCAAACTCATTCTCGATAAATTAAACTAACTGAAAAACGCATTAATTTAGCCCTGATGCTACCATATCCCTTAGCTGTACTCAACAATCTGTGTCTCAAACAATTGACAGAAAAAAATAAATTTTTATTGCAAATGTATATTGGTTTCATAAACAAGTTACTGGTCTCCTCAATTATCAATAATCAGTATTGGCCATGAAATGAAAACACAGATGTATGGAACATGTATAGGTGTTTTCTGATTTTCTTTAGGTTATTGACAACTGCCATTCAGTAGAAAGATGTTTTGGGTTTCATAACTTCCTGTAGTATGTGGAAAGTATTACTTGATTTGGTTGCAGACCTTGAAGATCAACCATCTTCTGTAATGTGTGCGAGTCTTTTTGATATGTTTGTTCTTTTCCTATCCACCTATCTCATAAAATAATTGTGAGGAGTTCTTTTGTCTTTCAGATGTATTCATATATTGTCGAAATGGGTGCTGCAGTTTTGTGTCTTCTTAATTTTATGAATCATGAAGCAAAGATGTGTGTATTAATGAGTTTTGACGAAGCTGAAATGATTAATTATAATGTCTTTTATAGCAATGTAGTAAGTAAGCAGGTTTGAGCATTGAGATATATCCCCATATCATATACCTCTAAAAGGTCTTACGTGTTGTTCTGATGAACCCAACGAGAGAAAATTAGTCAGACAAGAAATATATACTACAGAATATGGATGGTGTATGTAATGATTACACACCACTCTCATTTTCCATTACTTGTTATAAGGTGGACAAATGAACCAAAGCAGATAGTAGTGATATGAGCATAGCTTAGTCATTCTCTACATAAATTACTCTGTACAAAATGAGAAAGACAGTGAGTGGACAGCAATCAGAAACTTTGATAATCTTAACATCATGCACAAAGGGAGATGAATAACCTGGTTGCTTTAAACTATAAGTGCATATATAATCAAAGGGATAAAATAATAACGTCTTTAAATGTACTGATTGTTCATCCAATCATGTTCATCCAGTCCTGTTCATCCGGTCCTGCAACATGGTCTGGCAAGAGAGGCGCAGTCAAGCAGTGCATGAAACAGTGTGTGTGTTAGCTGCTCAGTGACCACACAGCAGCCTTATACCAAAGATGAAAGTCTACATTTAATATCACCCACAAACTCCTTGTTTTTTTCATCTTCTTCCACTTTCCCCTCCATCCATCCCTCCATCCACAGCCCAGCAGGCCTCTCTCACAGCACAGAGCAGATTATTGGTGTGACTCTGAGCTGCCACAATGGACGACGCCCGAGCTTCAGCCACAGCTGTTCGAAAACTAAGACGTTTTAATTTCTTACTTTTTATCGTAGCCACGCAGACCACTTTCTAACTACTTCCCTTTCGCCCAGTTCCACTTCCAAGCCGCCCAAATCTGCAGCGCTCCCACCCCAAAATCTTCACTTCCCAACAGTCCCTGGATGACCTCCCCTCCCTGAAATCTGGCTAGAGCTCCAATCTTGGCTTGATGGGGTGCGTGGAATTAAAAACCAGGCAATTACAGTGAAAAAATTGAAATCTTGTGTTTTTGTATGGGAGTGGTATGCCGAGGGGGGGAGGGGATTAGGCTAAAGCTGGACTGGCGGTTGAATGGTGAATGAACCGAAGGGTCCCTGAAAGACGCCACTTGTTATTAGAGTGTGTAAACATTGCCAAGCTGCTGAGAAGCTGGTAAAAACACATCGGACATAAAGACGCTGCCTGTGGACACGTCGTATTATCCCTCAGTACATTAACTGGCTGCTAAATACTTGGCTGGAGGATTCCAGCTCTCTTCCCCCCTTCTGCATCTCCCTCACTCAAAGTATCTCCCCCACTGTAATCTTTTCTAGACAATGAGCGAGACAGGGAACAGATATACAGGAAGGAAGCGAGAGAGCCACAGAGATCTACAGTAGAAAGTCCGTTAGAAGGGTTGGGTTTATCTCTATCTAACACTGTGGGCTAGACACTGATCTTAACCCACATGAGAATAGAGTTTATTATTGGAGAGCAAATATAGTGTCTACAAAGTGAGCCCATAAATAAAGACAGTTCACTTTTAATACAGATTATTACTGCAGTATCTTCCAGTAAACTGGTGTGCTTGCTACCTCCATGGCAACTGAAAGTGATTTTCCACAACAGACTTCACCCTGAATTCAGGCTGAAAATCATTTTCATTTTATTGATCATTTGCAGGTTATTCTTAAATAATCATTCAATTGTTTGTTATATGAATTGTAAGAAAACGGTGAAACATGCACATTAGGTGGTCTATTCAGTTGAGGAGGGAGACCACAAAACTAGTAAATATTCATATTTAAGAAATGGAAGAAGGGAAATTTGGGAGCTTTAGCTTTACAGAATGTCTATTATGAATATTACTGACAATAGATTTTCTATATATAGACTAACCTACTATTTGTTCTGCAATGAAATGCAAATTTTTCTTCATAAGGACTACTGCTGGGAGGTGATTTTCCTTTTTTCTGTTGCATCTATTTTTTGTTTTGTCTATTGTATGTGAACCTAACACAAGAAACATACTGTATCTGTGTATAAAAACTCAGTAATCTATTGTGTTGTGCTTTTGTCTTCAAACATAATGAACCAAGTATTTTTTTTTACAAAGGTGAACAATTTTACTGAAGTTTTGCCTGCAGAATGAAAATGTACATTTGACCATTAAAAATTATCTGCAACATCACAAAGAATTACATGACTTCTTCTACTGATGAAACAAACTGTGGATGCTGAGGCGCCTGATGTATGATCATGGTTTATCATCATTTAAAAAAAGAAAAACACACGGAAGCATTTCTCCTGTAGACTACTCAACAACATTACAACAGTAAGACACACAAGGGGAAACTTTGAGTTGTTTTGCTTCAGTAGCAGCATGATGGTATGGTGAAAACAGAATCGCTGAAGGCCAGAGATTCAGTAGAATTTCCCTTTTCACCCTGTTGGTACAGTGTCACATGCACCCGCTTAACCACACAGGCATTCTTCTTCATTTCCACACTTCTATGATACACTGTAATTTCACCTTTTTCAGTCCATGCCATGTGTCATGGGGTATCATTATAACACTGCAAACCAAAGTGAGCCTATATTATTCTTAATATATTGCAACCTATACTCTTTATGTCATTACATCTCTCCCCCACTCCCGTGAATGAAACCATCTGCATAGTAAGATTACGCCTGTAATTATACAGCCAACAGGCACATGCATTGTCTCTATATGTCTCAAACGCACACACAATCTCTCACACACATACACACACACAGCAAGCGTCTGGCCCTGCAAGGCCATTATAGTAAACCACGTGAGCAGCTCCTATTCACAGCTCTCTATTGTTCACACCAAGGTAAGTAGGGGAGCCTTCAGACTGTAATCACCTGCACACACAGATATGCACACACACACACACACACACACACACACACTCACTCTCTCACACACGCACGCACGCACGCACGCACGCACGCACGCACGCACGCACACACACACACACACACACACACACACAGATGTGGAAATGAGTGGAAGGAGAAAGTGAGAAAATAAATATTCGAATGGAAAAGAGCTGCTTGTTAGAGCTCTGGGTGTACATGTGTACGAGTGTGCGTGCATTTTTGCAGAAATTAGATTTGCTACTTAAACCAACAAGTAGGGCTGCACGATTATGGCCAAAATGATTATCACAACGAGTTGGATCAGTATTGAAATTGCGATTATATATTGATTTTAGGGACACAGTATTTTTATTGCACTTCCATATATAATTAAATAGAGCACTGCTTTCACTTCCTACTAATGAGAAAAAATCTGTATCGAAATAAGACTCCAGTGAAAATCAAGTTCACAACAGTAGTCCATGAACCAATGGCTGAGTATGTCTGTCTTTTAGATACAACATACCATGGTCCAGCCCTACTACTAGAATGCTAATTCTATTAAGGAACGTCTGAACAAAACTTGGGCAAATTTTCAACAAGAATCAAGGAAATGAAACCAGCAGCAATACGAACAAATTAAGAAATAATGGTCATGTTCTATTTATGTTTAAAGACTCCCTTTCAGTGAAAATCAAGTGTTTTATTTGTCATCCAATCCGTGTAGTGTTTTTAGTATGCTTAAACAATCAATGGGAGCAAAACAAGCAGCCAACACCATGGCTGAGCATTTCCACTACTGACAGTGTTAAAATCAGATTCAGAGGTTTCGTACGTAGCAAACCAAAGAAACCAGTCTTGTCAACTGGCAGGGTAGGATTTTCTGTCTCAATATTGTTCTTCAGAATTGGTTTCCGGTTCAATTATGTATGGCTGAGTAGTTTTATACTGTTTGAGCAGAGTTGTAGGCTGCTGGTGTGCTCGAGCTGTAACAGTTCAACAGTTCAGAGTTTCATTTAAACCATATTAAGGCAAGGCAGGAATACAACTCCTAAACTCCTAAAATTGTCATTTTGATATAAGGAGATGAGTTTTGGTTCATTTAATGACTGGAAAGGGACTGATGTCCAATATCAGTTAGATCCTTGTGAGGACCTTGAGAAAATCTAACAAGTAAAAAGTAAATACAAAATAAGAACTGATTTTGTTTATTTATTTCAGATAATTCTTTTCTGACTTGAATATTTTCTGTGCAGCTATTTATTTATAATTATTACAAAATCAGTAAAAGGTGACATCTATGTTGACCTACCAACAGAGCAGGACAATGACAGATCCCCTGAAGCCTGACAACAGAAAGAGGGATCATATTAAATAAACAGGCAGACAGAACCTGCAGAGGATCTATAGCACATTTCAAGCAAGACAGACAAGCAAAACACAGATCTCAGATTATTACTCCATAAACAAAGCATATGTCCCCTTAAGTGAGACAGCTGACCTTTCTTTAATATAAATGAGCTGAAATGGAAATAAAGCTCTTAAAACAGCCAAAAACACACAACTAATGTCTTCTTGATTACAAAAGGTCATGAAAGGGTACTTAGAAAGTTCTCTTTTGTATAATGTATTACTAATAAGCTATGAAATAACAAAAGAGATTGGTTAGATTTTACCAAGTGTTCCATTTTCTCCAGAGGTTTAAAGTATCTGAACAGTGCCTACATGTGGTCCTGATGATGTTTCTCTGTGTGAGAGTAAACATGTTTGGTTATGAAAGTACCTTTCATGTGTCACAAGAAAAGAACCACCCAACCAAAACTAATGGGTCAATATTCACACGAACACACCTTTAACAGTCTCAACCATCAAACAGAGGAGTCTGATTTTTAATTTGCAGGAAGAGCAGATTTATCAGGACAAATACAGAGAGCGACGACATGGTAAACTGGAGGTGTTGAAACAGAGAGACAAGAGTCCACTTTGAATTAAGCAAGTCACTTTGTCATCTGTTGTCAGGAAATCCAACATCAACAGCGCAAAGTATCATGGGGCGGAAGAAAAGACAAAGTTAAGAGACAGGAAAAGTGATGGTTTTGGATAAAAGTGGAGCAAAACTCATTCCAAGATGAAGGAAGACTGGTATAGGTGGAGGTTCCCCTGACTCCCCTCCAGCCAAGGTGGTAGGCTTTACCAGTGGTGAGCAGATGTAGTACACGTACATGATATTTCAGTTTTTATGGGGTTTGTATTTGTGTCTTCCATCTGCAAGAACAATTTCCTTTCAGGTGTGATAACTGTGAAACTGGAAATGCAGCATGAAGCTAAACGTCATTATCTCCCAAGCACAGTTCAAAACGTTAAATCTGATTTAGAATGATCAAGATCTAGAAATCTTGCCAAACTGTTCAATAACAATCAACCAATGATTGACTTGGCCGATTATCAGGTTTGATTATTGGTGTTATTTGTTTTTTTGAAAATCACTACTTTAGCCCTCATACAGCCACCTCTCTCTGTCTGTAGTCATTATGTAGTCAATGTCATTAATCATGAATGATTATCAAACCACCCTTCCACTGGGTTCAGGATAAGCTTTGGAGCGCAGGTGATCTAGTCCAATTTCATAATTCTTATTTGCTTTTCAACAACCTGTTTTCAAGATCTGGTTCAATTCAATAACTGGAATCTGATTAGATTACTGGTTATTAAATATTTAGTTTTACATTTCTCAATATTTGCACTGCTTCTGAATATGGTTACAGCAATTAGATACATTAACTTCCCAGCAGTATTCTTGGACTTGTTGCTTTTAATTGGACAGTTCCTTAACACAACCATCACCTATAGTAAAGAGCTTTGGGTAGTGACCAAAACCAGAGGGCAACTGAGCTTACTGATCTTAGAGTAGAGCCTCGGATTTCATCACATTTAGGCATCCAGCTGAGCAGGTCGGTGCAAACGTTTAGGATGCTTCCTGGCCACATTTTATTGGATGTTTTCTGGGCAAGCACAACTACCTGCTGATGGGGAGAAGGACATCTCCACTACCTTTCTTAGGCTGCTCTCACTATGGCTGGAGTCTGGATAAGCAAACAAAAAGGATTAATGGAGTGAATCCATCTCACAATAAACTCACGCAGAAGCCTGAAGTTTGTGTCTAATTACAAACTGCAAGTAATGTCTGCCTGTTTGTTAAAATTAAACGAGTGATTTAGTTGCCTAATCCTACCTTAATAGTTTGTTTGCCATTACCATAATCTTTTTCAAAACTTAAATAATTGCCATGTACAAATACTGTAAAAAAGATAGAATTTCTAAATTGTTACTTGTAGATGTGAAAAAGATTTAAAGCAAAATTTATGATGCTTAACCTAATAAACAGGACTTACAGTATAACCTCCTTGGCAGAGGTAGTTAATGAACATTTACATAAAATACCAAAAATGCAAGAAGTATAAGCACTTTCAGTTTTAGCAGCTGGGGACTGATTTGTTTAATTCTACAGTCCATTGCTCACAGCTGGAAATCATGTAACTCATATTTAACCAGTTATCACCTGCTTGAAACAAAGGTAGGTGTCTGCATTAATTCCACTTTCAGGTATTTTCATCCACCCCTTTACTCCAAGCATCTCTCCTTGCCTGACATGTTTTTATTAGTTCAGTGCGGTGTTCATTAGAAAAACATACAGGTAGCGTAACCTCCCCGCCCTCTCTTCTCTGTGGCTGTGGGAGGCAGCAGAGCGAGGTGGGCTGCTTTCTTATTCTTCTCTCTCCTCTCTCTCTTTTTTTTTTAACAAGCAGAAAATTGTTTTGTGGTGTTTCACGGCTGACAGGTTATGGTAATCCAGGAGGAGCACCGGTCTGGAAACTAATGAACTCAGAAAGAGGAAGAGGGATGAGGTGGCAGTGTATCACAGTATTGGGAGCCGAGTTGTTCTTGTATCATTGATGCTTTATTTTACTTGTTCCCACAGACAGAAAGAACTCGCACTGTGCTTAATTAAAGTGCATTCATCTCTGGGATGATGTGCTACTCGGTGATCGCTTGACTGACTGACAGATTGTTGGGGCTTGATGTAAGAAATAACGGCTGAGAGGAGAAGCAGTTCAGAAACAGGTACAAGGATAATGCCGCTAAACCGAATGTTCTTTTCCAATACTTCTGCTAAATTTCCCCTGAAGTAGCCTCAGAGTTAAATAAACCATCTTTGTCATGACAATCACAAAACAACTTACTAAATCATGAATGGTATAAATCGAGTACTGAGACCCAAGGCTGTAATTTTTGACTACTGTTCTAGATGCTCAGTCAAATTAAATTGATTGTTTTGCTTCTGAATATCATTTTACATATTTGTCTAAAATACAAGCTAATATATTTGGTATTTGTGAATCTTTACATTTGGAGGCCATAAGCAAAAAAGGATTCTGTGTAAATAAGACCAAAAATAAAGAAATTAGTTAGTGGACGTAAGAAAAGACAAACTTTTAACAACAGTTTCTGTAGTTAAAATAAAACAAGACAATGAAAAATTGTCACCTCAGACTAATTGTAATAGTTACAACAGCATGTAGTTGATTAATTAAATAAAAATCTATTAAAGAATGTCTGTGAAGACAGTATACATGAAAAGTATACACCTTCCAACAAAAACTGCTTATAGTAGTGACGACAAATCCACTGCCAGTAGTTCCAGTAAATCAGGTTATAGCTAGAGGTATTGTGAAAATCAAATACTCTAGTTAGTGTAGGCTAACCTAACCATCAAATTAATTATTGTACATTGCCACTCATAGCACAGTTTTACCAGTGGTGAAAAAGTGCCAACATATGGTACAACACATTACACCTAACACCTAAAAGAGAGGAAGTACTGGACTTTATGTCGTGGCTACATTGTATGTGGGAAGTTCAAGGACCTGCAGCACAAGTACAGTGTAGGATTAGAGAAAAACTACATGCTGAGCTTTCATTTTACAATTGAGTCTTCAGTGTTTGAACGCATCACAGTGCTGTGAAACTTAACATTTTTCACCAAGGTTGTGTAATATGGGTAAACTGATGTCTGCAGATTACAGCAGATTTTGAAAAGAATACATTTACTAAGCAACAGTTACTTGGTAGCTACTGGCAAATAAATGCAGATGGAGTGACCAAGACTATGAAGTGGAATCCTTGTTTGATTCAAAGTCATTTCCTGGATACCAGTAGTTACATTTTCACTCCGCCAAGGAATGTCGGAGTTATGTGACGATCGACGTAAGTTTGTCTATTATTCTGTCTGTCCTGTGCAACATTACTCAAAAACGGACAAACGGATTTGGATGAAATTTTCAGGGAAGGTCAGAAATGACACGAAGACCACCTCATTAGATTTTGGCAGTGATGCAGCTTATAGTCTGGATCCACGGATTTGTTCAGGATTTTCCATTGCGAGATATCGCAGCCGGCATGGCATCGCTGTAACCATGACAACAAGTGAACGCTGCGTCAGTTACCTGCATCAATTCACTCGATCCGTTATATATTTCGGTCACACAATTCAGTATCTGTACTACATAACGTACGCATGCACAACACAGGCCTGTGTTCACGCAAGGCAATTTTGCATTTGTTTAGTTAGTTTGTGGGTCTATCTATATTAAATGGCCAGATTCTATGTTGCCGTGATTTCTGAATACACAAATTGAGGAATGAACAGTCTTGGCGGAGCACTGCACTCTCTGAGTGCTTTTCTTGTTAATTTTTTTGTCCGCCCTCCTCTCGTCTGTCCCTCACCTGCTTTCTGAACTCAGCTGCAATGTTTAGTGGCTGGACTGCAGAGACCAATTCATTGGCTGAGTAGCGTCACATGGGATGGCTGAACTCGTACCTAATTGGTCTGTGTGTTTCCTGAGCTGATAAACTAATGCAGTAAACACTGGAAAAGCTGTGCCGGTAAAATAGAAGCGACCCATCAAATTTAAAATACCTGAAATGCATTGCTAGAGACTTTTCAGGGATTTTCAGTCATTCTGCGCTGCAGATGCGTTAAAATTTTTAATCTGATTAATCATGGCGATGGCTTAATCCACGTTAAGGCATTAAATTTGACAGCCCTAGTTAAAAGAAATACAAACGATCTAGGGTTTATTTTTCCTAAAGCAGAATGACAATGAGCTAAACCATTATCCAACTCAGGTAGTGGCAGAAACCTGAATGTAAATTTGTCTAGTACAATCCACTTAAGCATATTTAGCTGGTGTCACTTTTGAACACACTGCTGTCATTTTAATGGAGTAAAACAGGTTTTTCAAGTTCCTAGGTTGATTGAATAATCTTGTTGATGATGGTAAGATACTAAATTTAAAAAATAAGCTTTCAGGGTCTACAAGGTAGTCAGTGGAAGGTCAGAAGTAATAATTCAGTAATTACAAAGTAGCTTTGCAAAAGGGACACAAGCTAACGTGGGCGAAAAAAGACACAAAACATCAAAGAAAGTTGTAAGATGCACAAATGACAACCTATAAATAAGCTGTGTCATGAAAATGAAAGGCTGGATGTGTGATATCTATATTCATATGATACAGATGTGGTATCAAATTATATGCGTGTCTTTAACTTGTGTGTTGTGTGATTTTTTTCTAGTGCTGAAATGCAATGAGCTGCCCCCTCCCCTGCCACCAGTTCCCCTCCTACCCCAATCAGAGAAAACATATTTCCATTTTAAGGCCTTAAACATGATCAAAGGATCGGCTTAATATAATCAGTTCAAAACCCATTTATTACTGTCTCCCTCCCTCCACTGCTCATTCTGCCTCCATCCGTTCCTCACTCCTTTCTCTCACCCTTCCTTCATGCCCTCCCTACCTCTGTAGCTTTTATTTTCTCCACCCTGCCTCCCCCACTACCTCTCCATTTCATCGGCTTGTGCGTGTTCGGTGTGTGTGTCTGCCCCCAGCTCTATCTAGCCTGAAACAGGTGCTATATAATAGTAAATTAATTAGACGGAGAAGATGCGCCGTGTTCACCGCAAAGCCCCTTGTGGCCTGCCAGGGTCTCACACACACACTTCTCACTGACAAACACACACATTAGAGCACACGGCCACTGGGAAAAAAGCCATCTGGGCAAGGCGAGGCCCCATGGGAGGGAGTGTAAATATATGTGTGTGTGCGCAGAGAGAGATTTTGAGTGATTGGCCGTGAAGTTGACTGCAGTGATGGTTTTACATGACAATTAACCCTATTAGCCCTGCATTCGCTTACTGAAAATGTGTGTTTATGTGTGTGTGCATATTTGTTTGATATATCGAAGTTTCCTGACACAGCCAGGCTACATGTTACAAGTTCCATATTTGCTTCAAGCCATGAAACAACTGATAGAGACATAAAAAGTTGTCAGTGTTTGGTGACAATGATAAGTAACCTTTGCCAAGACAAAATGAAGCCTTTCTTGTGAGAAATTATTCACAAACCAGCCTGGGATAGTTTAGGGGAGAAAGAGCTGCAATGTTGTTTTTTTTTGTTGTTTTTTTACCATGTCAGAGCAAAAATTTTTGAAAAAAGATTTCCCAAGCCTTGTAGAACTAAAGTGCACTTGAGTTTGTTGCTTGCTTCTTCATGGAAATGGTAGTTTGTATTTAACTGTAGTTACAATGTATTTGAATGACAGCCTAGAGTCACAACAATAGACACGGAAAAATGTATCAAAACACTCAGAAATTTTTTAAGCACTCCTAAATGTTGCAAGCAATTATCTCTTCACCAATGAATGAATAAATAACCTATTTTTAGGAGAGCCTTGGAGCTATAAGGAGGTAGCACTAATGTAATGATTGTTTGTACCGTACTAAATATATACTCAGTATAGACTGATGTTTTCATGGATATTATTAAGCTTTTTTTATTACCACTGGAATCCATGCAACTACTATGAGGACGGGCATCTTTCAAGTCTTTGAGTACAGTTGGAGACAATACAATTTAAAAAATCCTGACTAGAAATCAATGAGAGAAATCCATAATGCAAGAAATGGCACATGTCCCATCCCTGCTCCCAAAAGCCAATCATCTGCTTTGTAAAAACCAAAACAACCCTAAACCATCAGCCATACATGATTTTGTGCCTGTAGCAACTTAAGCGTGATGTTGAAAAACTGTGACATTCATCGTAGATGTATAACCTCTGGGGGAAAACACTTTACACTTAGACTTTAGTTTGGGGCAAAGTTACCAAACTTTCCAAGCAGATTTGATCAGAAACAATTGGTGATTATATGCATGTAGTTTGCATGTCCAAATGACATTGAAATTAAAGTTATGTCTCTCTCCCCACTCATTTAGCTAGAGGCCTGGTCTTATTAGCTCAAAATAAGTGTCCAGGGGTGTTACTAAGATGGCTGTCAAGTGGCGAAACCTGCCCATGAGGTCTTTGGTACAGAATGTTTGCCACTGAATGTTGCCACTGAAAAGATTTTCAGAGAGGACTGACAGATCAACAAAAGACATGTTTGTCCATTTGGGTGCACAGAATGTGCATGTTAACATCTGAGTGAATGACAGAGCTGTCAGATCTTCATTGTACAACTGGTTTAAAATGATCTCTTTCTAAGTTAATTTATCCACAACCATGCCAAACCACAATGAGGAAAGGAGACTGAGAGCGGCTTTGTCAGTGTAAAAGGTTTGATCTGTCCAGGTATTTTTAACTGACTGTTTGACTCTCACTTGCAGCCTATGTCTGTCTTGAAGGAGATTCTCATGTCGCACTAAAACTAATTAAAAAGACTGATTGCCAGTCAGTAAGCACACACAATGCAGACACACTCGAACACAAAACACAGCTGAATACATGCAGAGCAGGACTGCAGTGTTCTGACAGCCCAGTCTGAAATCAGCAGAGACAGAGACAGACAGACAGAGATGTGAGAGACAAAGCAGAGAAAGTGACAGTTGAGTGTTTGATTGACAGCACCGTCTTTTGACTTTGGGTGTAATTACTGAAGGGGGGTTGGGGGTGAGGGAATACAGGAATACAATAGAGATTTCTGGGAGGAGGGGAGGAATCTGGGGTTGAACAGATATGGGGTTTTTAAGGGTGAAGTCAATTGTATAGGTTTGAATCTGGCAAGAGTCCATGTTTAGTATCTTGGAATTTGACAACTGTTGTGTTATAAATATGGAAGAGCTGATATTTTAATTCCCTCTGAGTGAATGCATGAATAATAATAGACTTTATTACGAGTTCAATAGGAGAGGTTCTATATGGGCCAGAAATGGAGTCACTGAAGACCTGTGTTTTCTGTGCTGATACAGTGAGCTGGCCAACTAATCCAATCATAATAAGTAACACATGAAACAAGATCTTTCATCAGGTAAGTCCTACCTGCATCACTTAAGTCATTAAAATGGACTAACTCAGCTTTGATAGTGTAAATATCAAAGTAATGATCTCTGATTTATCTCTTTTCCTGCTGTTTTCTTCCTCTGCTCTGGCTTTGTGAGCATCATTTTGAGAATGTCTACATCATGACATTCAGTAGTCACTGTACAGTCCACACACATGGCACAGCTCATCTACCACAGTGTGCGGTTGTACATTATTTTGCAATGTAGAATTTCAGATTTCTGTAGTTAAATTTGCCAAAGGAAAAAAGGAGGTGACATTTTTCTTACCATCTGATACCCACTGTAGCATATAAAAATCTATTATGTGAATAACTTCAGTTAGCTTGTGAACAGAAGAGAATGAGACACCATTTTTTCAGGAGGAAAAGTCAGGTGATAATTTTAGCCTAACAGTGAAAAAACACAAATAAATACATTTACACACATATGTAAAGAAATAAGGAAAACAGAACCATCTCACCTTGACAAATATGCCATAAAGTAGGCAGGCCAAACTCTGAGGTGTACAAGGGGCCAGCAGGGTGAAGCTCCCACACTGTGCTTCCACGTGTCTGGCTTGCACCGTCTATCACCAGACAGGGATCTCACACCAGCCACATCACCTCCGTCAGCTCTCAGAGCAGGCCTGAGTGTGTCACTGACTGTTGGTGGATGTTTTCAGATCAAGAAGCCTATTCTGTAAGGGCAGCCACTGATTCTCAAGAGAGGCAAGAGTGACGAGGGGCCCAGATGACCACAGACTTTGGAGACCTGCACAGAAGCCATGGAGAGAGCGACCCAGGGTGAAGCAACTCCACTGTCAAGGCAAGGTAGACTGTTTATGAGCCAGGGAGGGAGCACGCTGGGGTTTGAGTTTTCTTTCTGTTCTTTCGTGGTGATTTGCACATAACAAAGTATCAAACATTCTACTGAGTCATTTTCTTATTGATACTGATGACGTCTAATGCAGGTAGTGTCCAGAAGTGTCTATCACTATTGTTTCATTGCCCAGGGAAAACCTGAGAGTTTAGAAAAGTAATGCAAAATCTCAGAGGAAGTGAGATACTAGTGTATTTAAAAAAAAATCTTAACTGGTATCTGTTTGTACAAAAATGTGTCGGCTTATATTTAATGAAAAAATCAGAAGCTGTATTCATTAAAAACATAATGGATATATACTAGGAAATGTAGTAGTAGTTTGTCACTACCCTAATTACTTTTCACTTTCTACTACCAAAAAGCAAACATTTTACCCTATTATATACCTGATGCAGTATCTTGATTGTCTTTCCAAAAAATCTCCAATGTAAGGTTATATACCAAAAAGAAAGTAAGTTGCAATAGGGGACCTGTCAAAGCATGATGGGAACCAAGTTTTGGATTGTTGGAAACATTCTTGTGAAGTTTGAGCATCACTGAGCTGGAAGGTCACAAGGTCAACACGGGTGAGAGTGTCGTATAGAGATGTGAGATTATCACTGTCAAGTCCTCCAGTGCCACTCTTACCACCCAAACACAGTGTAACAGCTAACAGCTTGCTAAAGGGATTAGTTGTGCATTTCACTTTTTTCAGACACACACACACACACACACACACACACACACACACACACACACACACACAGTTCCCTGGCAGAGTCTCAGAGCTTCGCCCATGTGTCACACAGATTTAGAGATTAATCAAACAGAAAAGCGACAGAGGGAGAGAAGGAGAAGAAAGGAGGGAGGGAGCGGGGCCAAGTGCGAGGCCCCCGGCCAGGCAGCTTGAGGGGCCTCCGGAGGACCCCAACATTGGCTCTCAGGGGCCCTTGAGGAGCCTGCTGGATCACACACTCGACAAATATTGGGATTGGAACTCCAGCAAGGCAAAGCCTGTGAAATGTCTGTGTGCTCGCGGCGTTTGTGTGTAAGCCCCTGAAGCAGATGGTCAGGGATGTTCGTTTAAGACAGACGATTGATTTTAGGAAACAGATATCCGGCCTTGTTAAGCAGAAAGTACCTCTGGGACCTGGTGAGGAAGGGAGGGAGGGACGGAGGGAGGGAGGGAGGATGGATGAAGAGAGACTGTGCTTGTCTAACCTCTGCCATTGCCAACTGTAGAGAGATACAGGGAGAGCGTAAACGAGGAAAGAATAAGCACATGAGAGAGAGGAAAACTGCACCTATTGAACTTCATTACAGCTGCTGGAAAGAGGGAGGAGAAAAGAGGAGAAGAGAGGGGGGGAATAGAGGAGAGGATAATGGGGTTAATGCCGGCAGACAAGCAGCAGTGGTGCTGGGGTTAATAACACACACTCACTCTCTCTGGGGAGGGAGGTAGGTGGGAAGCCTGTATTTGATCTGTGAGTAATGCATTAAATGTGTATGAGCACACACTCATGTAGTCTGTGACAGTGTGTGTGTGTGTGTGTGTGTGTGTGTGTGTGTGTGTGTGTGTGTGTGTGTGTGTGTGTGTGTGTGTGTGTGTGTGTGTGTGTGTGTGTGTGTGTTTACAGGTCTGGCTTAGGGCTGCAAGATGTCTTCTTACATAAGTAAATCACCAAGCAGATGGAAATCAGAAATCATTTAATACACTTCACCTAAATGTAGTCCAGGCTAATCCAATTATCTAACGTTGACATAACACCATTATAAAATTACTCCCTGTTGCCACTAGAAATAATAAACTGTGTCACTTCTTATAAAGGATGATGGTACTTTTAGTCTACATTTTTCTTACTGTTGACAAATCCTATGAAAAGATCAAAAATAACAAGACATCAGTTTACTTCTCAACACCTTTTTCCATCTCCTGTGTCTGACAAAGAGCTCATTGGTTGCTACAGAAATCTTAGAAAACTACAGTCATAAAGACATACTTTCAATTTTAGAAAAGGCTGAAAAATTTCTTTAAACAACTAACACAAAGTAAGCGTAAAGTCTTTCAAACACTGAGTTTGCTGGGAACAGTTTTCTCCTGTGGATTATAAAAGTATTTACAGCAGCAGGACATTGTTTCTATCATAATAAAAGAACACTTTTAGAGTCACTGGTGTGTTTTTAGTAGTTTGTGGCAACAGTGGAGCTCTATGGAAAAGGGGAATCACCTATATCAGTTGAAGACAATACCTGTTACAGGATCAGTTCCTTCTTTTCATTGAATTTATTTGTAATAAAAGCAACGTAGACTATTCCCAACATTGTCATTTAACTGATAAAAATATCTGGAATTTTACATTTGAAGATAAAACAAAAAAGGCAGGTTACTTGAGATTTTAAACAGGTGAAAATCCACATTTCTGAGCATAAATACAAATACAAAAGTCAACCTTGGGGCAGTGCTTGTGTCTCAGCAACATAATCAGCAAAGTAAGAAAACAATGTGAAGAGTCAGAAACGTAGGGCCTCACAGGAGGGAGGCATGGATCGATGGATGGAGGAGAAAAATTTGAGAAATGTCAAGATGGAAACAAGAAAAGTTGAATGAGACAGACAAGTGCGAGAGCTTATTATCTGAGGTCTGATGATGAAGAAAAACAGACTGACAGAGGGAGAACAAAGAGTGACTGAAGACTGAAACGTAGATTGAAAGCTTGTGATTTTGATTAGATATAAAGACTTTCCGATAAAGACAGGTTTTAAACATATTCTGTAGCATTTGTGGTATTCCACTGATATTCTTGAGTCATTGTCTGCCTCCTAAATGTTTCTGGTTGATGTATTTGCAAAGTAGTCTTAATATATATGTAAAATGTCTCCAATAATCAGTTTCTTAGCACACAAACTGACACTATACGTTATAAAGAAATGACATTAGCTTACACTATATATCAACAAATTTAAACAAAGAATTTCAAGTAATTCAAACTAAACTGTTCCTGAATGTACAGTAGTTTTAAGGACTTTTTGGACTGGCTGATAAAGGAAAAGGCTGTATAAGATGGTAAATGATGGAATTTGGACAATATATTGTATGTAACTTCCCATAGTTCTGTTTTCGTTCCGTTGAATGAAACAATTCTCATAATAATTGTAATGTAATACTCTAAAAATCTACCCTCTCCTACTCCCTTTGGTAGAGTTAAATCTAGCTGTCACAGTACTGTATGATTCTAAGTATAATTCAGTGTAACAGTTTTGTGATTCTTATACTTTATGGCTCCTTAAACTATTTTTTAAGAGTCAGCTTTAGATAAAGTGAGTTATATGAGTTTTAACATTTTGCCTTAGGGTAAAATATGTGGATGGAGAAAAAAAAAAATGTGATTCTGGATGTGTTTTATCTCCACAGTGAGAATCCTCCTACACGGATATTAATTTCTGTATTCACGCCCAGCAGCCAAGGCCGTGCTTTAACCTTTAGGATGAGCGGCGATGTTAGCAGGATAGTAGATGACACAGTTCTCCACATTCTTCCGTAAAGGTCTCCCTCATCTCATCTGGTATTACACATTATTTCAGATTTTCTTCACCGTACTAATCACAGATGTGACATGTGGGAAGGAGAAGATTGTTTTTTTTTTCATGTATGCAAAGGTGTGACCTGTTAGTATAAAATTGAGCCTCTCTCCCTTCCTACATCCCTTTAATTGGCTAAAATGATAGCCTTTCATCAATACTGCCTTAAAAATGCTTGGCACCGCTGCTACTCCTCACTCTGCTTCTATTTTTCCAACTCCCCCACCTCCCCCTTTTTGCCCTCTCTTTTTTTTTCCTCCTTTATTCAATCAAATCATGGTCAGTGCAGATCTCCACTGAGGCCACATTGCAGACAATTCTTTGTGTTTCAGCATTAAGAAATTAGGATGGAGACTTCAGCATAGAGAGGCAGAGAGGAGAGGTCTCATTAGTCCACAGATCACAAAGAGGAAGATTATCGGTCTGCACACAACAGTTAGAGATTTAAATGACATTAAAGGACATAAAATGGAGCGGCTGTCATTCTGATATGATACCTCTATCTGAGGAAAAAGACAAAATCCTGCAGTGAGCTTTCACCTTTTAAATATTACAGTGCTGCTATGTGATACCAACATCACAGAGACACATTACAAGCACACAAAAGCCGACTGCAGTCATTACTTGAAAGAAAATACGTACTTAGAGTATACTTGTATTTCCACAGTCTTAGTGTAGCGCTAAGCAAAATAATATTTAGACAACAGCATTATATACATTTTCACAGAATTAAGTATATATTTTATTACATGTAATATTTCTTTTTTCCACATGAAAATTCTATATAGGACAAAAATAATTGCTTGATCAAACAGAGCGTTTTTATCCTTACAAGAAAATTTGAGTCTCTCAGACTGCAGTCGGCCTTTGAGCATAAGTGAAAATCAGTGTTTCTGTATGTTATGCCACAAACACAAATTCACATCACGACACTCAGCCGCACTGAAAGCCAACACGGTGCTGCTTACCGTCCACATGTAATTTCTAATGAATACATTTTTTTCTCTCTCCCTCTGTCTGCGCCTGTTTTAGGCCACAATCATTTGTCATTTCAGGAGCCCTTTTTATACATTTGCTGCAGAGAAACGTTCCATTATCCGAGCTGACTATCTTTTCTCCTGTCTGAAGTGTCTGCACGAAACAGACCAGCAGGGGATTCACACACACAAAAACACATTACAGCCAACCGAAACACACATATCTTCAGTCAAAAGCGAGAACGACAGATTTAAGGACGCCTGCTCTGAAGCCAAACTGACAAAAACGCTTTTCTCACAGCGGCCAAATAATATTATTTCACGCGAGCAGTGAGGTGCTGATGTTGATTTATTGCACGAGCCAATAAAAACCTGTGTTAATTCCCTATAAAACAGCGCATTGTGGGACAAATGAGGGCGGTATAATGGAGTGTGATTAATCACATTACAGAGACATGGTTTGGTGACATGGCTACACACACACACAGGTTATAATCCTGAGTCATAACTGTCAACAGCAGAGTGGATCCCAGTGAGTTACAGGACTGGCTGCTTTAAAGAGCAAACCATGCTAAAGTAATACGCAAATTAGCAAGGAAATTAGACGTGACATGAAGCCATATTTTCTGTGTCATATTAACTCCATTTAACAGATGTATTCATGAAAATCTGGCACTTAAAATACATAAAATATCCATAATAGACATTTATTGTAGAAATTTAAAAGCCATACAATTGTTTTTGCCATCAGATATTCATATAAAACAGTTGCATCTATCAAATGTGTTCTTTTTTTATGTCCTGAAATTGCCAAAGAAAATTTAAATGTCAGGAAGCAGAACAGCGTTTTCTCTGTTTTCCATCGCTCTGAATGACAGTCTATCTAGATGTATTTATTAACTTAAATCAAATCACAATTTGTAAAGCTTTGACTCAGCTGTGACTTTACTTTTAAAGAGAATACATTTCTTGCAATTTCATTTTGAATGCCATTCCTGTTTTATTTCATTAAAGCGGTGCACATCCCAGCTGGGCTAATGAGCAGCATCCCACCACAGCACTGCAGAGCAGAGCAGACACACGACTCAAGTCTAGTGCTGTGATGCCATCTATTGGAGCCCCGGCTGCCGCTAGAACAGAATTACACGGCAAAGAGACTCTCTTTAAAGCAAAAAGCACACAGCTACAGACACACAGAAAAAGCATCAAGCAGCTCAAAAGAAAAGGGAATTATGGACTTTATAATTGGTACATTTTAGCCTTATAAATAAACGGTGAGTAAATAAAACGGATGGCATCTTCTGATGGATTTTTTACTGAAGAGAACCAGATAAAATGTGAACATGTGTGGGCAGCAGCTGGCAGAAGAATTACAATAGGTGACATTTGTATTGCTTGAATTAATTCTTTGTGTAATTTCTGAGAAATAAATCACTGTATTTTGTTGAATTAATATTCATAGTAAAGACGGGGATGTGAGGTTTGTAGCAAATATTATTTTCAAATAGCCACCATGGCAGCAAAGAAAAAAAATGAATAGAATGAGTACTCCGAATTGAAATGGCAAATAAAATCCAACATATAATTTTTTAAACTTAATTTGTACCTTTCTTTATTTAAATGGCGACTAATAGAAAGCGACATTTTGTTTTGTGAAGCCATCTTGAGACATTGCACAATTCTAGAGGGAAAAATATTATACCTCCTGAAATAAAACTATAAAAAAATCAACTGAAATCAGCAAAAATATAAAATATGCTCCTCTAACTGCGTAACACATTTTAAATATGGGCGTCCCGGTCAGTACACTTTCATACCAAATCTGTCAGAAAAATGTGTTTGATGCTGTCTCTTCCAGATAGACCTGTATCAGTAAAAACTAGATTTACCAGGATTTATCCTCGGCTGCAGGTCTGAACAAGTAATGCTCAAAGTGCCAGTGTGTAATATTTAGTCTTGAAATAAATGTATGCACTTGTCATGACATTTCTGAAAAATATGTGGCAAATGTCTGAAATTAAAATAATAAATTTACTCTAAATGTGGGGATATTCTACATCTAGTAAAGACATACGTGTATACAGGTAAAACAGCTCACAGAATGTACAGGGTGATAAACTGCTGGCCATTAGTCATAGAAAAACAGCACTACATTAGGCCTTTAAATGGATGAATTAAACACAAGAGTAAACATGGCAATAACAATGAAGTAAGAATCACATGAAATTCAGCTTTTTGTGTTGTTTTTTCTGGAACACAAATAATGTTCAGTACTGACACCGAGAAGTTCCGTCTTTAATAAAGCTAAACACTCTAATGCAGCTGCTGATCTGGGACTCCTATACCAAACCTTGTCTGATTTCAGGTGATGTGCAAAATTCACCTCATGATATTTGACTGCACAATTGACCTGTTAAAATAAAATATCAGATGCAGCTTATGAAATTTCGTTCGAGTGATGTAAATTTCCAGAGAGTGCAGCATGGTTTGTATATTAGAGATACCTCTGCGCACAAGAATCCGGTCTTTGGCTATAAGACCTCTCTGTTGTATGAGTGTGATTAAGTTCCTCTGCGGGCTGGAGATAATGAAAACGATCCTCTTGTTCTCCCGCTCTCTCCCCCTATCTTCCCTCTACGGTGCCTCTCTGGCTCCCTCGTCTCTTTATTCCCTTTGGTTTTACTGCAGGGGGCACTGATAGCACACTGCTGATACACACACAAACACACAACAGATGCATGTGCACAATAAATGTGCTCACACAAAATCAGAGCCAAAGACACCAGCTACAGATGTCAGATGTATCAGAAAGGGGGGTATAGAAATATAGAGGAGCTTCACGCAGATGTGGGACACTTAAAGTGGTAGGAAAATGTGACATTTCTCCTGCATTATAGCTGCTTCTAATGTAAAGTCACATAAAAATAATAGGTAATCTTGAATGTTTTATTTTAGCATGAGCATCCTGTCATCATTTATGAATCCTGGAGAGGATGTACAGTCAACACTGAAATAGAATGACAAGAGTTCACTAATGCTTTGGCAGTGAAAATGAGATGGAAAAAATAAGATGAGAAAAAGGTAAAGAAAAAAGAAAATGAACCAAGATCAATAAAGTCCTGCTGAAGGTTTTATGTATAGAAGCGGCTGATCTGACTTCACATAAACAAACATTAACCCTGAAAACCTGTAAAGGCAAACGAAGCCGTATCAGTCCTGATCTCATTCTGTCTTGTTTTTAAATGGTGTTAATTTGATCTACCTCGCAAAATAAGATGTTTATAGATGTTTGCAATCTGATGGTCAATTGACATTCACCTGTGTTATAATTATGTTCTCTGCTTGATGAAATTCAATATGCAAAGATCATTAATTTATAACTGAGGCTCTGTATGGTAAAGAATATGTCACTATGGAAGCTTTTAAATCAACTGCACTGTACAAAACTGCCTCAAAGCACCTTGAGTGAAAAAAATTCATTCACATAAAGCATGGCGAGTCCCATTATTTAACATATTGCATTAATTTCAAACTGAATTTGAAAACGTTGTGTCATATAATAGATGCTTTATTGCTATGCTGCTGGAAAAGGTGAACACGACAGACCTTTTCTGGTGAAAAAATGTCTTTGTCTCCTTAAAACATTGTTAGTTGAGCATTATTCGAACACAAATGTCAATCTCGTCAAGGCTATCAAAGAGAAAATTCATCTTAAATGTGATTACAAAACAAATCTTTAATAGCCGACCTAGTGTGGTTAATTAACATTTGTGAATGAAGTGTTGTCATGCACCAGATAAATCATATCAAGTTGGCAAATCCCGTAGGTGTGAATCTGAACTTCTTAGTTTTTTGGATTTTTTTGGATGTACGAACAAAAAAAATGCACACATCAAAAAAATTACATCCAAAAGTGCATACAGATACTGGGGACAGATAGTGAAGTTTTCAAATTTGCCATTGCAGCTTTAAGAATGTATGACATACACTGATACTGGTATTTTGCCACCATGGAAGAAAGAAGAATGTTCTTCTCCGTCCAACAGCATGAGTTCAACACTGGGTCTGCCCACTCAATACTTAACTGATGGCAAAATTTGTGCTGTGGCTATAATTTTTTATTTTTTGTTGTTTGGGCAGGTGTATATCTTATTGTGTCGTCTTCCTCTGCTTGGCTGTAGCCGCCTTGCTTTCAGCACCATGGACAGAGCCTTTCAATGCCAATGAAAATGTTTTCTTTTTTCAAATCACCTCCAGCATCACTGTATGACAAACCTGTACAGTATGGGTAAGTAGTGTTCTTAGTATCCACAAAAAAACCAAAGGAGGAAATAGATGTTTTCTAAACATCTTAGTTTTTACGTTGTCTCACATCAACATGTAGTCCTATGCTAACATGGGTTTTTTCTTTATCCTTGTATCTGCTGCCTAAATGTCATCCTGTGTTTGAAAGCTGAATTGTTGTAATCCACTACAGGCTCACAGTGCTTCAAAATCCCAGTCCAGCCTATTTGGTTTAAATGGAATACAACCACCACTGTCAGCGGCAAATTAAAGGGTCATGCAGTACATCTATTTATGTATCTGTTCCCATGGGCGGCAATCATGTCAATTTGTGTGTGTGTGCATGTGCTTTTTTTCGCAACACTTGCCTGTGGCATCCATGCTCAAGGCTAAACGCTGAATAGCACACATGAGGCTTCATCGTCAAGCGCCACAGCAAGCCAATAGAAACACAACTCCGCTGACCTTGTCTGCAAGGCTGCTGCGCTCTCTGAAGCCCCTTCAAAAAACTTCCCCATCCCCTTGGAGTGTGCTTTACAATCTGCTCCTCTAAAGAAACCTGCTATGTGGGTAGCATCATTTTAGGAGCTAATAAAACTGGAAATCTTGCTTTCTGTCTCTGGTTTGCGGTGGATTTACCAAATGAGTCTCACAGTGGTGAAAAAACTATTATTTTCATCATGTTTTTGCAGAACTGCAAAAAATAAAATTACTTTAGATATGTGGGTGGGGGGTGTCGTGTCACGCAGATTTTCCACAGCATCATAGTGCACACACGTGGACAAAATTGTTGGTACCCCTCGGTTAATGAAAGAAAAATCCACAATGGTCACAGAAATCATTTGAATCTGACAAAAGTAATAATAAATAAAAATTCTATGAAAATTAACCAATGAAAATCAGACATTGCTTTTGAACCATGGTTTAACAGAATTATTTTAAAAAATAAACTCATGAAACAGGCCTGGACAAAAACGATGGTACCCTTAACTTAATATTTTGTTGCACAACCTTTTGAGGCAATCACTGCAATCAAACGATGTAACTGTCAATGAGACTTCTGCACCTCTCAGCAGGTATTCTGGTCCACTCCTCATGAGCAGACTGCTCCAGTTGTCTCAGGTTTGAAGGGTTCCTTCTCCAGACGACATGTTTCAGCTCCTTCCACAGATGTTCAATAGGATTTAGATCAGGGCTCATAGAAGGCCGCTTCAGAATAGTCCAGTATTTTCCTCTTAGCCATTCTTGGCTGTTTTTAGCTGTGTGTTTTGGGTCATTATTCTGTTGCAAGACCCATGACCTGCAACTGAGACCAAGCTTTCTGACACTGGGCAGCACATTTCTCTCTAGAATACCTTGATAGTCATGAGATTTCATTGTACCCTGCAGATTCCAGACACCCTGTGCCAGATGCAGCAAAGCAGCCCCAGAACATAACAGAGCCTCCTCCATGTTTCACAGTAGGGACAGTGTTCTTTTCTTCATATGCTTCATTTTTGCGTCTGTGAACATAGAGCTGATGTGCCAAAAAGTTCCAGTTTTGTCTCGTCTGTCCATAGGACATTCTCCCAGAAGCTTTGTGGCTTGTCAACATGCAGTTTGGCAAATTCCAGTCTGGCTTTTTTATGATTTCTTTTCAACAATGGTGCCCTCCTTGGTTGTCTCCCATGAAGTCCACTTTGGCTCAAACAACGACGGATGGTGTGATCTGACACTGATGTACCTTGACTTTGGAGTTCACCTTTAATGTCTTTAGAGGTTGTTCTGGGCTCTGTTGTTACCATTTGTATTATCCATCTCTTCCATTTGCCATCAATTTTCCTCCTGCAGCCACGTCCAGGGAGGTTGGCTACAGTCCCATGGATCTTAAATTTCTGAATAATATGTGCAACTGTAGTCACAGGAACATCAAGCTGCTTGGAGATGGTCTTATAGCCTTTACCTTTAACATGCTTGTCTATAATTTTCTTTCTAATCTCCTGAGACAACTCTCTCCTTTGCTTCCTCTGGTCCATGTTTAGTGTGGTACACACCATGTCACCAAACAGCACAGTGACTACTGTAACCCTATAAATAGGCCGACTGACTGATTACAAGTTTGTAGACACCTGTGATGCTAATTAGAGGACACACCTTGATTGAACATGTCCCTATGGTCACATTATTTTCAGTCTTTTCTAGGGGTACCATCATTTTTGTCCAGGCCTGTTTCATGAGTTATATTTTAAAATAATTCTGTTGATCCACGGTTCAAAAGCAATGTCTGATTTTCATTGGTTGATTTTCATAGAATTTTTATTTATTATTACTTTTGTCAGATTCAAATTATTTCTGTGACAATTGTGGGTTTTTCTTTCATTAACCGAGGGGCACCAACAATTTTGTCCACGTGTGTACATATGTGCCAGATGTCTGTTGGTTATTCCTACAAAGACACAGCTGGCAACTATAGCACAGTTAAAGTAGAGTCTACCTCAGATCATTGATTTGAGGGAAACTGTTTTCAGTTCAGATTCCATTTTCATGGACCATCCAACCCTCTGATCTCCTCACTTGTGCTCTGATACATGATCATTATATAGATGTACTTTGTGAAGAAAACAGTCACTGATTAGTTAATTATTAAATTTGTGTTTTTTCTGAAAAGGTTTATGAAATCCTTTCCACCCTCAGCAGCTGTTATATTTGTGTATATCAATAAACCGATTAAAATTTCCGTTAATTTAAAGAGCAGTTGTTAATCCAAAACACTTTGTAATGCATCTCCCATTCACACACACATCAATAGCAGTGAGCTCTCTTGCAAGGTGCTGGTCTAAACATCAGGACTTGCCTAAAAACACTTCAACATATGAACAGGAGGAGCTGAAGATTGAGCTGTCCCATTCTATCCCCTGAGCCACAAAAACCATCGTAGAAGTAGAAAAAACAGAAAGAGATGTGGTGTTGGAGCATGTTTAGGAAGCAAGATTATTGGTAAAAGTGTAGTATGGTGTTTTGTTTTTAAACTGTAGGCTCAGTGAAACCATTACACTCCAAACACTCAGTCGACATTAAAAAAAAAAGCTGAAGGTTTCAAGCTACAGTACATTTCAGGTGATGCTGTAATTTTAGCCTAAATGCAGCCACATGTAATGTAATGCCATTCATTGCCCAGTGGAATCCAATAAACTTTACTTAACTTCACAGATGGGGAGATTTTTGACACAAGTCCTCTGTCAACCACACTAACAGAGATCAGCCTTATCACCCAAAAGTTATATTCCCATACAACTAAACTGTATTTTCATTTACTTTGTGAAAGATACTTTTTTGAAAGAAACTGATTTTCTTAACAAAAGGGAAGACATTAACGTTGCAGGAAAGTCTTTCAGATCAAATCACCCACAAATAGACTGAGCAAAAAATCACTTTTTACTTTTTCACAACGTGAAAATTTTCCATCTTTTTCTGGGATACCAGGTTGATGAGTCCTACTCTGTCTAATATCTGATTGTTTCACTGAAAAGGATACAGTAAATTGTGATATGTCACAAACATCATCCAGCAAAAGATACATTTCTCTCAACAAGTGATTGAGAAAGCAGTTTAGAAATTAGTTTGGAGTCGGAATTTTTGGAAGACAGAGCTGTAGAGATTGGTACATCAGTCATGCTCATGAAGATGTGACTGGCAATTTGTTGATGTTAGAGGTGACTTTGACGTGAGAAACCACTTAACAAAAAGCATACTCTGTAATATTTTGAAGCCAATTATCTAAACAGACTTTTTTTTTTTACAGAGGAGTTAAAAAGACAATAAAAAGAGATGACTGTAGAAAGCTCTGGAAAACACTTTTCCACTCCAGGTCAATTTTAACTGCTAATGATATACAATATAGCGTATCCATGGATTTGTTAAGATTTCTGTATCATTGTGAGATAGTGTCACGGCGTCACTGTAACTATGACAACAAGTGAACACTACGTCAGCTGCCTGCTGATAATCACATTCTTGTTTATATTTGTGGTGTTTTGTTTCTTTGAAAATGCTGCTTGCATAATGATTTTATTAGTTTGCTGAATGTTGTTCTGTCTGTAATGCACTATGAGCTCAACAAGGCAAGTTCCTTCTATTTATGGAAAATAAGTTTGTTCAACTTCTTCTGGGCGCACATCCTCTGTTAGGTCCCTTAGGTCTCTTCAATTCAAGCTAATCTTATAAAGCAATTTATGTGTCAGGGCTCATTTAGTGGAACATTTTCATTTTTCTACAATTCCATCCTTTCCCTATCTATCCTTAGACAAAAAAACATAAAGAGGCCACTAGGGCAACAGTACGATAGAGATGATAGTGGCAGAAACTCAACAACTGAAACCACCACTTTTCTCTTAAGGTCTTATTTAATTTTACAGTTGTCCACCTCTAAATGCCGAGCTGCTGTTTGAAGCCCACTTGTGTACTGCATGACTGGTGTTGGGCTGCAAGGCCACTGGGTCTATCTGATAATTGAGTGTCAAATAAAGGGCTGTTCCTCTCTGAAATCCTCTGTGACACCCACATCAATCTGTCTTCACTTAGAGAAGGCCTAGCCCAGCCCTCCAGCCCCCCCTCCTCTCCATCCACCCTGCCATTCATTCCTCCACCACTTCATCCCATGCAACCCCCTCCCTCTTTCCTCCACACCCAATTATCCATCCATCTATCTATCTATTGGCCCTGACCATTTATCCCTCAGCCTTTCTCGCTCCTTCGCTCTATCCCATCAACACCACTTCTCTTGACGTGCTAACAGCTGTTTGACAGTAATGGCTCTAAAAGCAGAGCAGGGTGCCAGTCGATGTGTGTGCAGCTCAATGTGTCTTTGTGTGTGTATGTGTGTGTGTATAAGACAGACCCGAGGCCTTGAGGCCTCAAAAGGCTCACACACATGACCATCAACAACAACTGATGGTTCATACACACATGCAGACACTTGCACATACACTTTCCAATCAATAGTAGGTATAGGTCTATTCAACCTCACAGTTGGCATGTCATTGTAAGTAGGAGAAATGATGAAAAATGTACTCTAATACAAAAGGCAAAAAAACTACTTACTGCGTTATGAACATGTTTTGCTGCAACTGCACTCAGACAAAGAACTCGAGCTGAAAAGTAATGTAGGACCGGTTTTTGGTCAGTAGAGGACTGCTACGAATAAAAAGTAACAAAAGCAAAGTTAGAACAATAGAAATCCTTTTCTTGTTTTTTTTTAATCACTTTTTTTAATCGATTAATTGTGTAGACATCACTTTATCCACATGTGTGTCTACATTCTTTGCATGTGGACATTTGGACATCAATCAAAATGGTCTGCTGCTAACATCTCCATGCCGGACACCACAGAACATCCCTAAAGGTCCATGGCCCAGTGGGTCAGATCTGTTATGGCAGCACAAAGGAAGCCTACACAATATTAGGCAGGTGGTTTTAATGTTGTGTACATGCACATGTCCACCTCCAGTCATGTGTCCTTCCTCTCTCAAGTCTTTGTATAATGATGCTGTCAGCGTGATGTGTGATGAATGGCAGACGATTACACAAGGCCTCATCGTCTGGCTCATCATCTACATCATTAGTTATAGATCCACACTCAGACGCACACGCAGACATCTGCTGCTGCTTATCCATCCAGCATCTTCACAGCAGCACACACACAAAGACAGAGCCATGCTTTTGTTTGACGTCTTTTATTCTGTTTAATTTGCACTCTTTCTTTTTGTGTCTCTTGGTCTGTAACACCGCTTGCCTTTTCAAATAATTAGTTAATTTCAAATTACATAGTTGTGTTCTGTATTTCTGTTGTCATTTGCTATTTAAAATCAAAATATAATATTCTTTACTTTAACAAAATAAATTCATCATATATTGCTAAGGCTAGAATCCACCACAGCTAAAAAGCAATAAAGTAAAAAGTAGAAAACTATTAATATAAAAAGGTAAATAGAGTGTAATAGATAGAAGTACAAACAAACAAAGGTAAAACTACTATAATGTAAAAGGTTCTTTCCCATACATCATTTAATTACAGGACACCAAAATTCTAAGAATTTTTTTTTTTTTAATGGAAAATACCTCCTTAAAAGGATGCCGGTAGGCTCTTGTAAAATGTTAAAAATTTAACATGTGGTTTCAGCTTCAATTTTAATTTAAAAATACTTTGTGCAGCCATAAGGAGACTAGCATACAAGAATGCCATGTTCAACTGTCCAGAATTTTGAAGCAGAAATAAATAATGAAACTGATATCGTTGCAGTGGTAAGAAGTCATGTTTCACAACTAGTCAGCAAATAAAGACTGATGGAAAACCCTTTACAAAGGAAGAAGGCAGACATTGTTGACGCCTTTGGTGGGTCATAAAAAGATATGGTTGAAAAGAACTAGACTTCACTAGACTAGACTATTTAAACTATAAAATTCAAAATGTGTTTGTTTTTACTCTGAAGAACATAGTATTTAGGACAACACGCTACCAAAAGTCAATGGAAATGGGTGTGTCATCTTCAATATTGCTATTTGACACGTGTGTATCAGTGTAACAACAAGGAAACACGAGCAGTAAATCAAAATAAAGCAATAGGCCTGCATTAACTGTTACCTGCACTGGCAGACTATAAATGTTAAATTATCAGTTGTTAAGTTTTGTAACTTACAGGGTATCACTTGAATGTTGCACCACGCAGATTAATTAATTACAATCTAAAATGACACTTTTATTGACAGGAGAGGCACCTATTTAGGAGAAAAGAAAAACATTAAAACATTAAATAATGTTTGTCTATATACAGTAAATATTACATATTACAGTCTATTGAATTCTTTGACAAGCATTTTCAAAACAGGGCTTGTTCAGCAATAAACAAAATGGAAATTACAAATCTAAGACAAAGGAAAACTTATGTTGTGACTGAAGTAGCTGGAAGTTCAGCTTATTAGTATAATTAAAGGGCATCTGTCAAGACAAATGTTTTAAAATTTAAAGACATGGAATGTTTGCATGGGGTCAAAGTAACCATTTTGGCAGCTATTACAGTGTGAGCATAAATATTTCAACTTTAACCCCATCCTCTTGTGTCCCCTCTTCTTCTTCTTATCAGCACGAAACAACTCCAGATTCAAACCAACACCTGGTGCTGAAAGCTTCTCTACAATATCTAACCAGGAGGTTTAACAGCTTGACTGTCCCCTGTTCATCTCCGTCCACTAATGCAGCTCTTAACACCCCCATCACCCCTCACTATAACCCTCATTAGCTTATCAGGACAAGACAAAAGGGAATATTAACACTGCCTACTGCGCTCAAGGGCCAAGCCGAAGTGTCACATCTAGATACCAGGTATTACTATGTGAGTCCCTCCATCCTTGTCCACTGATACAACTCAGTAAGCCTCTCATTACCTTATCCTCTTAAGACAATACCCCTGTGATTCCTTCTCTTCTACCAGACTGTCTGTATTTACTGAGATATTCGCTGGTCATCCATTACATATGGCACCTGAAACTCAAATACACGACCACCAAACTTCACCTTAACCCTGCTGTATCCCTATTACCTTATCTCAAGAAGACAAAGGAAGGCAGGAGGTAGCTTTAGTTAGCTCAAGGTCTGACTGATTGACTTTGCTAGCTTTTGGATTAGCTATACAACTACCGCAGCTCCCGCAGGCCAAGGTGAAGGCTGTCTTAATGCAGCAGCTTTGGGGCAGAAATCTGCCTAATTTCAGCTTCTATCACCACTAGCAGGGCTTCAGGAGGCTTCCTGAGAGCCACACGGAGCAGCAGCTAAGACAAAGTAGCACAAGGTTAATCCCAACAGTGGAGAAGTCAGAAGGTATTAGAGGATATTTAAATGAAGGGACCAGTACACACCTGTTCAAAACTTTAGTGAGGGTGAATATATATATTATTACTGCAGCAGGTTTCAAAGTGCTGATATGCAAACACATAAAACTGAGTAACAAGCTAACTGCAGTATATGTTTGAATTAAATTAGGATATATTTGTGGGAATGTGACAGCAGGGACAAGTAGCTTTGCGGGAAAAGAAACTCAGTCAAAGGAAACTTAGCAAAAGCAACAACAAAATTTTGGTGCTTAGCTTCTCCATTGTATTGTAATTCAACCAATAATGTTTACTGAATCTTTCGTACAAGTTAGCACAGTTCAAATTGCAATACAGATGAATGACCACCAAGAAGAAGACAGAGCAAGTTTAGACCATAAGGAAGTGAAATACAACTACATTAAAAAGAAACTAAAGTATATATCGTCTAGCATAATTGTAGGGCTGCAAATGATGTCATTTCCACGCGGACACTGTGAAGTGCATACACAGAAAACACATTATATCATAGTGTATGTAATTTTCCAATACTGTGCAGCCCACTTTCACTGGAAGAGGTACAGTGTACTGTGTGCTACTGTTCTAATGAGAAATCGACGTTTAGACAGCTTTCCCAGAAATAAAAGAAAAAAATAATTAAAAATCGTTTTAAGAAAGACAGCTTCCCAGATTAGACTGTGTAGATTGCTTACCTTTACTCACACACAATCTGTAAATTAGAAATTGCTGATTAACTAACTAGTTAGGATTATGATAAAGAAACCAACTGGAGATAAATTATCAAAGGAGAGAAGTTAGATAAATATTATTAGTAATTTAATTAAGCAGTTGTAACACTTCTTCAGTGATGTCAGATTAAAAGATACATTAAACTTTATTCCCAGACCATCTTTACACGAATGCAGGTAAATGTGAGCACTTGTCTTTGCTATTTCGAGAAATTTTAGTGTTCAATTCCGTATTATGGTCCTTTTTGTGAACACTTTCCAGTGATAACTGTTGTAAATTGTTCTTACAATTTGTAGTGATAACAGGTTCTAAAGTACTTGTAAATATTTGAGATCAGCTTTAACACATGATCAGGTACTTGCATATAGCACCAACCTGAACAATTTATGATGTCTACAATGCTATGATTGAAGCTATTGAATTCTACACTGTAATGGAAACTAAGTGTGAAAGAGCCCATTACATTCCAATGAAAGTTTGTACCGTCTCACACCTGCCCTCCTGCAGTAGAAAGCCAACTAATTTTGATAACAGACCTTAACAAAGCAGTCTGAAAACAATACTGTTTGTAGAATACTATTTGACATGTTCACATTTCTTTCACCCACAAACACATCACGTACACTGGCACCCCGTCATAATATGCACGCATATGTCATCATTAAGTTCCTTTCATTCATATTGTGCCTTGTACATTGTAAAAAACAGCCTCTGCACACAGTCAGCCAATGCTTCCACAAACACACACACACACACACACACACACACACACACACACACACACACACACACACACACACACACACACACACACACACACACACACACACACACACACACACACACACACACACACACACACACACACACACACACACACACACCGTCCTCATGCAAGGGAATCAGTTCACAGGTTAAGTATAGAAGCTGTCCAAATCAGTAGGTCAGCTGGCAGACTGAGGAAATGACGGGCTTAATGACTAGCTGCTGCTGCTAATGACTGTCTACACACAGCTAGCTGGGCAGAAGAAGACCCTGACTGACAGATGCACACACACATACACACACACATACACACGCAGGTGCACACACACACTCACAGATTACAGATGAAATCAGCCCTCAACCTCTCCTGCTCAATGAGCCGTAATTGGTGGTGAGATCCAACCACCCAGTCCTGAGCAGCGCAGGCCCCACCCACTACTTTAACAGCCCATTAGCAGTTATTAGAGGGTCCTCAGGGAGCTGTATGGGTCACAACACACTGCAAACCTAACAGAGATTAATCACCCATGAGATTTAATAGAGGCAAAATACTGTGTGATACTGAAGTAGGTGAAAAGATAACTAGAAGCAGCTGGACCTAAAGATGAAATATTTATTTTGATTTTGGTAGCTCCAGATATGCTTCACACTCACAGGCCCCATGCAGGTCAATGCAGTGCTGTGAAAAAGTGTTTGCCCCGCGACAGATATCTTCTGTTTTTGCGTATTTTTCACACTTAAATGTTTGAAGTCATCAAACTAATTTTGATATAAGACTAAGATAACCCATGAAAACACAATTATTGAAGAAAAAATGTTGTCCGGCCCACCTTGCCCTATGTGAAAAAGTTGCCCTCTTAGCTACCAGTCTACCAAATGACCAAATGCATTTCATTCAGTTTCACCATCCACACTCACATATGATTACTGTCAGGCTTTTTGAATTAAAACATCACTAAATAGAGCCTGTCTGGTGTTGTGAAGTAGCTAAATGGTGTCAAAAAGCAGCACAAGATACCACATTCTAAAGAGATTCAAGAACAGATGAGAAACAAAGATATTGCTGAGGTTCTGGGACTCCAGAGATCCACAGTGAGAGACATTAATCACAAATGGAGAAACATGGAACAGTGGTGAACCTTCCCAGGAGTAGCCCAACTACCAACATTTCTCCAAGCGCATCGACATCTAATCCAAGATTCACAAAAGAACCCAGATGAGCATCAAAAGAACTGCAGACCTCACTGGTTTCAGTTAAGGACTGTCTACATGATTCAACAATTAGGAAGACACTGGGTGAAAATGACGTCATGCAAGCGCTGCAAGCATAGACTCTATGGTTGCAAGGCACAAACAAGTCCTGATCAAAAAGGACAAAAACAGTCGTCCAGCATTTGCAAAAAAAATATCTGGATGAGCCCCAGAACTTTTGGGATAACATCCTGTGGATTGATGAGTCAAAGGTAGAACTTTTTGCAAGACATGGGTCCGTTACATGTGGTGTAAAGCTGACACTGCATTCCACAAGAAGAACATCATACCAACAGTGGAACATGGTGGTGGTAGTGTGATGGTTTGAGGACCTGGACAACTTGTTATAATTGATGGTGCTATGAATTCTGCTCTCTATCAGACAATCATCCCGGAGAAAATTCACCATCAGTTCATGACCTACAGCTCAACACAAATGGGTTCTGCAGCAAGACAATGACCCAAAGTACACCAGCAAGTCCACCTCTAAGTGGCTCTAAAAGAACAAAACTGAGGCTTTGGAGTCACTGAGTGAAAGTCTGAACTTTAATCCACTTCAGATGCTGTGGCAAGACCTCAAAAGGGCCATTTGCGCTTGAAAACCATTTAATGTGGCTGAATTTAAACTATTCTGCAGAGAAGACTGGACCAAATTCTTCCATGGTGATGTAAACGGCTGATCACAAGCCATGGCAAATGTTTAACAGCAGTAGTTGCTGCCATGTGTGACCTAACTAGTTATTAGGTTGAATTACTTTTTCATAAGTTTTCAATAAATCATCACTTAAAACTGCATTTGTGTTTTGAGGGTGTTCTCTGTCTAATATTAAAATTACTTTGATGAACTGGAACATTTCAGCGTTAGAAAAATAGAAGACACCACGAAGGGTGCAAATACTTAGACTGTAGATTTATAAAAGATTTTAAAGTGCTGCTGGTTTTTCACATCACAGCCTAACAACCTTGGCTGCAATATGTTCAAAGAATATAAACCCAGTGGATCTCTTAGATATCAATGACGAAGTCAGCTTGTTATACCTCATGTCAGAAATAAACAGTGCAAAGCTGCTGTTAGCTAAAGATCTTTATCACAGCTGGCATTTTTTTGGCATGTCATAGCAGGAAATTCAGGTGTATTAATGATAGCTGCATTCCACTTGGGGGAGATCCAGCAGCTGTGCATGTTGGCTCATTGTCATGGTTTACCAGGACACTTTAAGAGGCAATTGATGATGAAATTAGTTTCACCTGTGCTTTTCCTGTAAGGACAGATCAAATTGTCTGCTGTGAAACAAGGTACAGAGCAGCAAAAACAGATGTAACTAGTTCCTTGAAATTGTTAAAAGTGCCCCAATTTAAACTACATTCACATTCAAATTAAAAACTCTGCTTTGCCTTGATTTAGGACATGATATATAATTGTTTAATGTGTTTGGAAATGTTACTCTAATGTATTTTTTAGAACTTACACATTTATTATCTCCAGTTCTATGTCCAACACGTGTAATCCCACACAACTAAATTGCAGTCTCACAAATGTTTTGAGGAAAACATATTTTCTGATGGATTACGTTTGTTTGTGACGTATCACAATTACATTTCAATCAGCAAATGTTTGCCATATATTTTAGTGTTATTTTATTGTGTACTATAATTTACTGTCACTACTGTGGTGGAGAAACTACAGTTTTCTTAATTACTATTACACTCCTTTTCAGTCAATTAGCTATATATAAGACCAGATGGGACTCATTGCCCTGTATTTTAACTCAAACCATGTTATTTTCCGAAACTCAACCACGTAATTTTGGTGCCTTCACCAATCCAAACAAAGGAAAACAAAACTTCAACAAAATAATGGTCCACCATTGAACATCAACATCTGTCTCCTGGGTGAAAGTCATTTGGTTGACTTATACTTCAGTCTCATGAAAAGGCGTGTTTATCACGGACATATCTGGCATTTGGTCTTTCATTGCATGTCATGCTGCCACAAAAAAAAAAACACCCAATCCCTGACCTCTACCCTTGCCTTAACCATTGTACGTGTTATTTTAACATCATAAAATACACAAAAAAAACGTAAACATGCATACACATTCCATAATATCACATTGTAACTCCCAACATCCTTCACTCCTGCCTGTCTACACAGACATTTGTGGTTCTTTCAAACTAAAAAAGACCTTTCATACTAAGTTAGTGTTAAGCTTCAATAAGAAAATATATTTGTTTCAAAGGGAAACTCCATTTCTTTCAAAATGTAAATAAGAATTCCATTTAGTTGTATAGGACAGTCATTTTTGAAAGACAAGGTTATTATCTCTTATGCAGGTGCAGAAGAGAGGAAGTCTCCATATCTTGTAAATGAAACGAGATTCCCGCACAGTTTTTTCATGCATGACGCTGAATCACTACATCAAACTAATGAATCGTCCTTACTTTGAAGCCAGTCAGCAGGGAATGAAACACTAGTTTAATGCACCAATTCAAGGTGTTAAGAGCAGTGTGTGGAAATCTCCTGTTTTGCTATATTGTGAAAAGCCAACAGAGTGTGCTATCAACATAAAGTACATAGTGTACAGTTTATAGTTTTAGCATATACTGTGGGTTAGTATTGCCTGAGAAGACAAAAATTGTATCTGAAGGTTTACAATTCAAATCTATCCTGAACATGTTTGGTTGTAGTTCTGATACATAGTTTTGGTAAAATGCATCGAAAGAAAAAAAAAAAGAGTCAAAATATTGATATGGCTGAAAAAGAACTGTAGTTAAAGAAGTCATTAAGAAGCCAATGTATTCTTATCTTCTACTCTCTTTTTCATCTTCACACACATAGACACACACATGCAGACACATACACACACACACACACACCTGGGCCAGGGCTGCAGTGGTTTGTTGGCAACAATCAGAGCGGTGATGCGTGCCATGTGACAAAGTGACTGCAACCCTCCAGGCAGACTGGGACTCTGCCTGTTAGTGTGTGGGAACACCAAGATAGCCCATTATCTATTCTGTTCCAATTGAATTTTAACCAGCGTATTTGTTCCAGTGCAAATTCTGACATTTCAATATGCCAACTGAGAAATCAGCTCATTTGAATGTGGCCCGCTTGTTTATTGTTCCCTCGATAAAAAGCAGGAATGAGGAACAGTGGGGAAACTTCACTAATGGGGTGACTGAGTCTTCACTGGTAAAGCAAGGAAAACTTCAACCGAGTTTCTGCAATGTTCACTTAATTAAATAGAAGACTTTATATGAATGTTTAATACACCCAGACAAAATACTATTTAAGACTAGCAGGGACAGCAAGACCTACAATCACATCTTGCCATTTTGATATTGGATCATTTTTGTCAGTACTTCCATGCTGGATAGAGTTGCAACAACTAGTCAAGTCTTTGTAAGTGTATAAACAAATACTGTTTTCAGTCTCCTAAAAGATTTGCTGCTTCTCTCAGGTTTATATAATATTAGATTTAACTTGACCTGTTGGTCAGACAAAACGAGATATCTGAAGATGTCAGTCACTTGGCATTTCTGACATTTATAGACTAAAACTTTTACTTAACTAAAAGATTATAAGTTTAAATAGTAGTTGGAGCTGTACAACTGAGTAAAACAACTCAAGAATTGTGACCTGATACAGATAAGCTGCAGAAAATCACACAATGGATTATCTTGAAAATAGTAATCAATTCATTCAAGTCTATTAAAGTGTTTGGTAAAACTGACAGTTGCCCATTTTGAGCAGTACTTTTAAGCAGCCCTAAAAAACTACTGTGCAGAGCTTAAGGTCTACAGAAGGAAAGGCAAATGTTCAGGATCTTCTAAGTGATAGTAAAGACTTTTTTTAATACACCCTGTGATCTTTTCTGTGGAGAAATAAACACTTTCGCTGATCAGCATTGTAGATCAGCACATTTGTGTATTAACTGAAGAGGATGCATCAGAGCTTAACATGAACTTGGTTAATCCTTGAAACCTATGGGCTGGTTTGAAAGCCATGCTTTCTTTTGTTTTTAAATGCTGAAATCACACCATTTATCAGATTTGGAAACTGCAAAAACAGAAAGACTCATAGAATCATTTAAAAATTCACAAAAAAAACACACCATTTACACCAGATCACGTAAAAAACAAACTTCTGCGCTCTTCAGCTCAGCTTAGAAGTCATATCTCAGTCAACTGCAATCAACAGTCCCATGAGGAAAATGCTGTGACTTTTAGGGTGAACAGAAGGCTGTGTTTACACTGCATTAAAAAAAAATTGTCAGCAAGAGAGAGAAATAAAAGATATTTCATCAATAAATGAATAAAGCTCAAAAACAAGACACAAAAAAGAAAGTGATGGGTGAGTTAGAACATACATTCAGCATGGTGAGACATTTCTAGAGCAGTGGGAAAAGGTCCAAGCTTGTGGAGGTTGAAAAAACGTAAACAGGCCGAGTCATATAGACTATCTATATCATGTGGAGTCAACATTTTTTTCTCAGAATTGGTGACACCTGTGGGTACTTGTACATGTACATCTCCATTTTTTGTTACCATTTTTAAACAAAAAATGATCAATGAAATTAATGTTTTTGTGTTGTTTTTTTTTTTTAAATAATTGCAAGTATTATTATGCACATGAGATATATTTGAGTTCTTTCTACATCTTACCATGGTTGTCCTGTTTCCATAAAGGTGCAGGACTTTATGCTGCAGTGATCAAGACTAAGTAAAAATGTGATGAGTAAAAAAACAAACAAACAAAAAAAAAATGTCCTGAAACTTCACGGAAATCAACAAACAACAATTACTACAAAAATCTCGGCTATAATGCAGCTGTTACAGCCGACTACATCTCCATCACTACAGTTGCTCATCTAATGCTATGTCAAACTAATCACTGCTGGTTGACACACAACACATATCTACCAGTCCACCGTACTGTAAAATACATAGACATATCTGGTCTTAATTGACACAGTGTGAATTTATTTGGTAAAAGCTTGAATACAACAGACAGTCATGTGCATGGAAACGCTCTGCAGTCCTGCTTTAACAGTGGACACTTGTGTGTATTTTCATGTTTTTTCCACAGTCGAGAACCTCAGGAAGGCAAGCAAAGCAAGCTAAACATAATCTACTTTAAAAGTCTGTTTTCAGTCTGTTTTGGTTGAAGCTATCATGTGGTACCATCAAGAACAACTGCTGTTGCTATAGCTACCAATTGTTTAGTATATTGTGCCCAAGGGATAGATGGGACTTACCAGCATAAGCTGAAATCTCTCCCTTTAGTCATTAGCTAATGATCAGCACATTGGTAATCTCAGACACTTAAGAATCATGATGTAAAGTGTGACATGGCTATATTTTTTGGTTCAGCCAGGAGTGGAGCAGTGGGAGTTTTGGGGGGCACTATGGTGAACGTAAATTTCACACAGATATTGGACACTTGAATAAAATAAAATAGAATGGGGTAAATAATGAGCGAGTTCACACAGCACAGATCGTTTTTATCAGGAATCTACTAGTCAGTCATTTTCTGTGGTCATTGTAGACATGATTCAAACAAAACTTGCTGTTTTCTTTAGTCATGGTGTAAGTGTGATAATTTATCTCCAAGACACCTCACTGCATATTTCTGCAGAAAAACATTGTACCCGTGAAATATTCTAAACACAAATCCTACAGCTGATCCTGAAGTGACGAAATTATCAAAATCTAGTGGAAGCTTTCGCATTGCTGGAAGAAGTATTGAGATCTTAAACTTAAGTAGCAATGCCATCATGTAGAAACACTGTTACAATTGAAAACATGCATTCAAGAACTTAAAATACAAAACTGTTAGTATCAAAATGGAAAGTATATAAAAGTACATTGTGTGCAAGTTCCAACATTAGCTCTATTCAAAACTGTGATTATAAAACACAATTTATGTGTTGATTATATTTTATATTATCAGTCTGAATCTGCAAAGTAAAGAACAAGTACAGTTCTTTAATATGGTGGAGTAAAGGGAGTAAAAACTACAATGTCTTTTGTGCCTTTGAACTGTAGAAAAACATTGCAGAAAATGTAAATGAGCCACAAGTACTGAAAAATGGTACTGTAGCAGTTGAAGTAATTGTGCATAGTTACTTTTCATCACTGAAAGTAAGGCAGCAACAACTGTTATTTTACTGATATATGAACACATTCCCTGATTTTTATCTTGAAATACTTACAATAAAAGATGCAACAACTCAAACACGAAACTCTCCATGCAACCTCACTGTCAACAGGCCAGGTAAATGGACGACACCGTGTATTCAAGCCTTAATAGCCTGATCTGGGATTGTAAAACATGTCTGAGTTGCTAAATATTCATTTCAGAGTACCAGGAAGTTCTGTTTAATGGCAGAACTATACCGTTATAATGATGCCATATGAGAGGAGCACAAAGCTTTGAAGCAAAATAAGAAGAAATAATGCAGTTTTGTCAGTGAAAGGACAAACAGGCACTCACTTTTCAGTATTATAAACAACACGTAATGCTCTGTAAACACAAGAGGATCATTTGATGATAAAGTGCTGTAATTTACTTTCTATGGGTACCTGCTTCCCGGCAACCTGCGTTATCTGATCTCCAGTTTTGTGAGAGACTTACAAAACATCCCTGAATGTTTCTCAACAGCCCCAACAGAAGGAGTGACTGTTTTGAAACAGGCTGATTTTGGGCATTAACATCCTCTGTTGCTTCCTTGAAAATGTGTTAAAGCAGATTGAAGTGTAGAATTCCAGAAAAAAGACAGAGCATATTCTAAACTACTAAAGATTGCTCTGCTGTATTAAAATGAAGTTTTGTCTTAATTAACTTGCGAGGAATTATTACAACAAAGACACCTCGGAGTCTGCCTTGAATGACATCTGTTTGACAACTTTTAAGGTTGTTTTCTAGTCTGTACGAGGACACACAACAGTTCAGTCAATTCTGCATTGTGATCTGCCGCTGTGACTAGGTACTGCAGAGGTACTGATTTAGTGATAATACTGTTCACAACTAACATGAAGCATCTTTTGTGAAGTTTAGATTAAAACATATTCTGAGCCTTTATGATATTTAGTTTTGGTGATAAACACTCACACCTGTACTATGACAAAGTCAACGACAGATTAGTACTTTGTCACACAAAAACCTCTGAATCTGAGAAAAATACAAGAGATCAACAGCTGTAAAGCCGTTAACACCGAAGAGACAAACGCACTGGATTGCATGACTTTCACTCATGCATTTATGCAGAGGGTACCTAATTTAGACAGAAAGAAAAATAAGTAAGGAGGACAGGCAATGGCTCTGTCCAACATACAGCCGATTAACAGGTGAGAAAGAGATATAGATGTGAGATTGAAAGAGTGTCAATAGGAAGCAAGAGAAACAAATATATACTATCATAACTCACCTGTCTCTGCACTGCAGGAGGACACTTGAGGTATCAGTCCACTCACTCTAAACCAGGAACGAGTCTGCAGGCCAGACACAGATACAGTGAACATTTAGGTAAAATCTTAAGACCTCTTGTCAAGACTAATCTAATTACTGTAACTTTAAGTAAAGCTGCACCACGGCTAATGCAGCTAAATTCTGCTGTATTAGGTTTTTAAGCATATAATCATTTACCATTGCTCTGACTGCATCTAAGGTGAGCTGCTTGTAGACGTCATACAACATCTGTTTAATTTATTCACTTCACCGTTCCTGAGACTTGTCAATTTAGACTAAGTTTAGTTTGCACAAAGAGAAACGCATTACTATAGCAACTGGTCTGACCTGTAATAATCCACGAGAGCAGTCCTCCCAGGTGTCACTCAGGTAACAATCGAGCAGTTCCATGCAGGTAAAGGCTGGGTGTCCTTCAGCAGTCAGGTGCTTAACTCCAAAACGTGGAACAGAAGGATGAAACCAGTCAGCTGAAATCCTCTTCATGCCCCTCGTAATCCTTCAGCTCAATGATCCCTGCAGCATGTTTTTTTTTCCTCCTCCTCCTCCTCCTCCTTCTCATCTTCATCTCTGCTCCATTCTCCTCTGCGGAGGTGTTGCCACCCATGAACGCAGGGCCAGTCAGATGCACCTGCAACAGGACAACAGGTAAGAAGAGATCAGCAGCCCTTAGTGCCGCTGAAACCATTCTTTCATCCCTCTTCTCTCCTCAGCATCGACAACTCTGTCTGTTCCTCGGAGTGTCTCTGCCAAGAGTAGCCGGGCACAGCAGTCCTGTTTTGCCGCTCTTTGCCAAACACACAAACACACACACATGCACAGAGGAGAGTGTTGTTTTTTTTTTTTTTTCTTTTTCTCAGCAGCCGAGCTAACCCTGAGCCGGGGCCCGGTCTGCCTTTGAGATGCTCTCTAGCCCACAAACACAAGACGGCTTTCATTATCTTGCCCGTCGCAGCGCAAGGCCTAGCTTCTAAAAGCTACTGATTTCTTTCTTCCCTTAGCCCCCTGCACAAAGGGAGGGCATTTTGTAAATTACTTGCTCGTTTCAGACCAACAAAAGGTACTTTCATTGAACCCTCCCTCTCCCCCCACTGCTCTCCCTCTATCCTCCCGCCATTTGATTTTGCTCAAATTTGATTACAAGGCTTGAAAAAGGAGGGGAAGAAAAGAGAAGAGGAAATAAGAAAGCCCCACAGATGGCGTGTTCATTCAGTGCTGTGAATGGCTTTATATGGGCTGCCTTTATACATGTGGCAATCCAAAGACGCTTCAGCCGCTCCGCTAAAAAAAGAACTTGACAAAATTATTGGTTTGGCGGCTTTCTTACACGACTGACATGGGGAACTCTGAGAAAGAAAGTCTGCCTTCTCTTCCTTTCTTTGGCTCTTCTTGTCTATGCACCTTACACCCTCTCTGAGTTGCACATCTTGATCAAAACAAACTAAAAGAGGTGTCTAATTGTAAGAGAAAGAGTGTGTTTGCTTACACGTGTATGTGTTGTCATATTAATAACCACCTGCCCCAAGCCCCACAATAGGCCACATTCCAAGACAACAAGGTCGCACATTCAGCAGAACAGACAGCAGGAAAATTAATAACATGAGAGACACTGAACGTTGGATTCAGTTATAAACACGCCTACAAATCCTGCTCAAATCAAACAATTGAGACTGAACTTGAAAACGTTAGCCAACACAAAGCACAGAGCGTTCTGTTCTCTCACAGGCTGTAATCCTGTTTCCACAATGGACCACTCACTCTGCACTTGTTTTCCTCAGGAGGATAATTATAGGTCTCTAGACACACACATACATACATACATAACGCAGCTCTGTAGCTCTGATTTTCTTTCTAACACACACACATACGTGTATGCAGCAGAGTAGCCAGAGCAGAGTGAACTATGACTTGTTATCCCATTACACACCACAGTCCACCCAGATGAAGAGATGGTCTGGGACCTCACATGGCCACTCTGGTCAGAAAGTATAATGGACAGGAATAAGTAAATTCCTGGATTCACTGACCAGATATCAGAGTCCAGTTCAGAGGCTGTGTCATTCCATCAGTGTGATGAAACAGCGGCCATCACTCAGGTCAGTTGGCCAAAACAGCTTCTTTCACTGGAACAATTTCAGTCTTTGTCAGTAGTTACTGTATATTGTACTGCATTTCTCTCTTTGTTTTGTCTTTCATTATGAAACAACAAAAAAAAAACACTTTATATATTGAGCAGCTACCGAATTGGTCTATGATTTAGGAATGGGTCTACGAGAACAAGTGAAAGAACGAGATCTCAACATGATTACATCCGCTTAACCATAGACTATATATTAAAAATGGACGTAGCAACCGTGACATCATCTATGAAGACTTAAGTTTGGCCGTTACCATATTAGTCTTTTGAAGATGGATGGGGCAGATGAGACTGAGATCCTGAAAACCCAACACATGGTGATGCTGTAGCAATCTGTTAATTACAAGGTACTCCTGCCCTAAAGTGTCCCCTGCTTCATTGTCTATTTTACTCTAAATGGGACTATGATTTACAAAGTGAACCTCATGCTGCAGGAATCGTACAGTCCCCATGAATGGGTAAAATTGCTCTCAAGACCAAAATCATTTCTGTACCAGGCTGTGAACATTTATTTCTGCTATAAAATTGGACATTTAATAATAGTAAGAGAAATTAATACTTTATTAATCCTTTACAGGAAATGGAGCAAGTCTTAAGTGACCAACTGAGGAACTGCAGTGTCTGGCACTTTGATTATGGCTTCATGTTTTAGCTGCAGAGATTGTTGCTTGCACACACCATAGCATATACAGCCTAGACTAATATGTAATGAATGTCCCTATATAGGCTTATAAAATACATATATGGACATGGACTGTGGTGCAATAACTAAACTTCTGATTTACATGCACAATAAAGCCAAATGCAAACACTGATAGCTCTTGTTTCCACACCATAGGATTCCATTTTTATCAAAAAACTACAATGAAAATCACTTGAAAGAGCCATACTGTTGTATGCTGGTAATATTCATTTGTTCATTCATCTGTTTACTATTTTTATTTCCTCTTTAGCCAAGTATTAGACAAGAAGAAGAGCACTGCTATCAAATTTGCCAAATAAATATTGAGTTACAGTGAGGAGACAGATAGACAGTAGTACTTAACAACTTTTTCTGAAAATATTTTATTTAAAGTCCAGTCCAAACTTCCATAAAGTTCTTGTTTCTGTCCAAATGGAATAGGAATTTTTAAAGATCCCCTACTTATAGGTTCATAATTATATTTTGGGAATTTACTACAGTATATTTAAAGGAATTAATGTTCAAATAACTAATTATTTTTCCCTTTTGACACAGTGCTTCAGCACCTCACCTCACCTTCTGTCTGAAATGTACCATAACCCCAGATGACTGAGGTTAGGCTCTAGTCAAAAAAAAAATAATGGTGGACTGCAAGGAAGCTGTTGTGTGGCAAATCGGCAGCTTGGGAGGCATTATTCAGATGTTGTACTTGGTGACGTGAATAAGTTACTAAAGAAACACCTCAGGGCCATAACACGCTGAAGGAAAGGAAAAAGTCAGAAAGCATAAAATGGCTCTTTAATGTGTGTGAATGTGCATGCACGCACGCTCACTCACACACACACACATATAGAGAGATATATAAATATATAGAGCTAGTTAACCAAATCCCATCTTTGAAAACCTGGTCTTCTTGTAAGGCTGCTTGCCTACATCTAACAGTTACAAATATAACAGCTAATTGATGAAATTGAGACCAGGGGAGAAACCTGATCTCCCCTGGAGGCAAAGCAGCTTTTGTAAAAAAAGATCATTTCCATCCAGTAGCGAGTATTGTTTCAGTACAACAAAAACCCTTCACTGCACACACCAACCTGAACACACACACACAGTCACACATACAGAGCTTTGGAGAGCAGAGATATACAGCTATAAAACGCTGACAGGACAGAACGGCAGCTCTTACAGCTTCCATATCTACCACTTTAGAGATATTAGCACTACCAGTCATCATCACCAGCCGACCCACATTACATTTTCCCTCCAACCTGCCTGACCGAGGCTCACTACAGTGGAGTACAAACCCACTTTCCCAGAGATGCCTCGATTTTTTTTCCCTTTTAAATGAGGACAATTTGATTTTGTTATTACTGATGAGGGCAGAGATGCCCTCAGTGGGCAGAGAACATTCATAATCAGCAGATGGGTCTCCATCTGCAAACCTGAAGTAATTATTGTCTCAAGATAAAAACGAAAAGCAGAGGTGATTTTTTTTTGAAGGCGAAAATAAACTAGAGATAGAAATGACCTTAATATTATTTCTCTCTCTGGGCATTTCCAATAAGAGTATTCCATCATAGGTTTGATAAAAGGATTATGTGGCCAGCTTTATGTGGCTGGAGTCAAATCTGGATATGGAAGGAGAGCTATTTGATTGAATAATTCTTGTTTCCTTTCTGCCAAGCTTGCAGTCCTCTTTGGGAAAAGTAAAAATCAGCATTATGCCAGATTTAGACATGTGCTCTGACTGTCTGCAGACGTCAGTCTGCTTATATGTCTGACTACCAGCCTACATGTTTGCATGTGTAAAAATTGAATGACTGTATTTCTGGTTTCCACATTTCAAACAAATATTAGAATAACACGTGTCTGTGTCTGAAAAACACATTTTGAATTTATAGTTGTGGTCAGCCGTCTCACAGGCGTCTAAACCAGGTAGACTACTCCCAAAGTCCAAATGTGGTGAACTTGTAGCACATTTAAATCTTGTGTACAAGATAAAAACTCTACATTTCATTAGCTGCTTCTCAAAGCACAAATCAAAACCAGAAATCTGCAACAATCTGAAGTCTCACTAAGCACTGTTTACTTGACTTTGTTTTATGACTGTACGGTTTCCTGTGTATTTAGCTCTGTCAAACTGGCCTAGCAGTCACTGTGCAGTCATTCTGACAGTCTACAAAACACATAAACTTTCACTTTGGCGTTGATTATCCAATTCTGCTGACTCTGTATGTTAATTAACCATGGAAATCCACATACCTCAACAGAAACTACTTCACAGTGTGTGCTATTATGACGGTTATTATGGAAATATTGAACAAACTTGAAAAAAGAAACTAATAAAAAAAAACACAAGATTGCAAATAAAGTGACACTGAGCTTTAGTTCTACCTGTAAAATGAAATTGAAAAGGCAGGATATTTTGTGGTTTTGTTCTTTTTGTCTATTTGCAGGGTCATTCATTTAACATCCCACAATCTCTAACTTCTTTTAGAGCCCATAATGATATTTTTCAATGTAGAATGTGATTTATTGTACACAAAAGTACTGTTCTCTAAAAAATACCCAGTATTTTAACACTACAGCCTAAACCAAAGATTTTTATATTAACTGCATGATGAAAGGATAACACTTCCCTCCCTTATTCACTTTCCTCTCTTATTCTTGGTTCAGTCAATGTTAGCAGATTTGAATTGGTCTGCTGGTGTTTGGCATAAAAATTGGGCAAAAAAAAGCAAATTCCTTTTATGAATGAATTTTGATTTTAACTGTTCAAATAACAAAGCATTATTCGTGAGCTGTCAGAGCAGACTGCCGTTAAGGCGTTTGACCTCAGAGTTTAGTTATCATAACAGGGTTGTGACCTCATGACCTGCAGTCATTACTGCCGTCTCCTCCAATCAGCTCTCCAAAGCGCTGATAAAGCCCTCAGGGACGAAACAGGCTGCTGGAATAGAGGTGACATTAGATTTATGTATGTGTGTTAGTACTGCTGGAGTACATGCACGCCTCTGTGTGTGTATGTTGTCATGTTTCATTACTTATGAGGACTGAAGAATTCTCATAGTAATAGAAAGCTGGGGTAAACCCGCCAAACTGAGTTTTTCTTTATATTATGGTATTCACTTCTGCAGCAGCTTAGTTTTGGATTAGCACTTTTGTAGAGGGTCAAGATAAAAAATTAAGAGAAGGTCAAGGTTAGTAATGGGTTTAAATGTGGGGTAGTTTGTGGCTAGAGCTTGGCTTTGGGTAAAAAGTTGGGTTTAATGCATCATACATCACTATATTACAAATGGTCAAATGCCAAGCAAAGATTTATTCTCTTTCGTGCACAGACTCAAAATATCACTGAAGTCGTTAAGCATAAATCTTAAGTCCAAAAGTTGCACATTATATTTGCATGTAAAATATTATTGCTTTCACTTGATAGTATTTGCTTAAAAGTGAACAGAACATGAGAGTACAGAGGCAACGATGGATAGATAGACAGATATATAGATATAGATATAGATAAATATAGAAATGTCCTTATTTTTAAAAGGAAAGCAGTTTTTTTCAATGAAGATAACATTTAATGAATCAGAAATACAGTCTAGACATTTTTAATGTGGTAAATGACTATTCTAGCTGGAAACGGCTGATTTTTAATGGAATATCTACATAGAGGTACAGAGGAACATTTCCAGCAACCATCACTCCTGTGTTCTAATGCTACATTGTGTTAGCTAATGGTGTTGAAAGAATAATTGATGGTTAGAAAACCTTTGTGTAATTATGTTAGCACATGAATAAAAGTGTGAGTTTTCATGGAAAACATGAAATTGTTTGGGCAACCTCTAACTTTTCAACGGTAGTGTATATATAGTACACAGTCAGATAAAAAGCATAATAGCAGATTGAATTTGGTCCAATTTCTTTAGCAAGTACACAAGATTTACTTTGAACATTCTTATAATGCATCGCATTCAGACATAGAATAATGTCGGTTTCAGTCACACCCTGGACATTTAGAAAGTGGTCACAACACACCACTATCTAAGACCTGGCTAGCTTCTCTCTGTCAGCAGACAAAGGTTTGACAGACCATGTGAAGTGGGAAATGCCCCTTTCACAATTAAAAGATGAGCTAAATAAAAATTTTAAAACAGGTGCTCAAGGTTACATTGAATGCAAACAGTAAATAGAAACTGAATAGATATGTTTTATAGAAATAGTTAATCAATCAATCAATCAATCAATCAATCAATCAATCAATCAATCAATCAATCAATCAATCAATCAATCAATCAATCAAAATTTATTTATAGAGCACTTTACAACACTCAAGGTGACCAAAGTGTTTTCCAGTTCAAATCAAACAGTAAAATTTGAACAAAAGCAAATTAAAAGAAAGCAATAATAGAACACATGTCAAGAAAATAAAATCAAATAAAAAGTTAGTTAAATGCTGAGAAGGTAAAATAAGTAAAAATAAAACCTTCATAATGGTGAGAGATCTTCAGGGTCAAGTTGCTCATGCTTTGTCTGTTGTCATTTTTTTTAATATATAAATGATTACATGTATAAAGTGATAAAACCTATCACATTAAATTTTTAAAAATTCAGGATTGCTTTCTATGTGATAAAATCTCTTGTAACTGAAATCTTACAGGACCTGAATTAATTCTGTGCTATACTAAAAAGTCTTTCATGCAAATTATCCATGTGCTGTGGCAGCCTAGTAAATTTGTCATTGCTTTGAAATGTCACAGCTAAAACACTTAGTGTGTCAATATGTATTGGGTTCTCCATGGTGAGAGAATTTCTAAAATAACTCAGTATCAACGCAAAAGGCAAAATGTCTTTTTGGGAAGATATCAGATGATATAAAGGCAGCTTTTTCAAAATAAGAAAATCTGCAAGTACCAGCAACAACTTGTTTGACTGACAAGTGAAAATATAACAAGCCATATTTGAGGTAATGTAGATATAAATAAATGTATATGTATTTAACTGGAGCTCATCTTCTTTCAGTCATGTCATGATGTCAGTATTGCATTTAATTTTTACACCACAAAAAACACAGAATTTCTTTGATCCATTTGTCCTTTCTTACACTGCAGATCAATTAAGACGTTATGTACCTTCACAGGCCATTTTAAATTAGGATTTGGGGATTATCATTGATCTCAAGACGTCTAGGTGAGACTAGCAGGCTAAATGGTGGCAAGTGAATTAATTGAACTTGTCTGGAGAGCCTGTTGCATCCATTATCAGGACAGAGCACCATCCCTCTTAAGTCATTTTGATTTTACTTGTGTCAGGTGAAAGCGTAAGTGTTGTAGGTCACACAGACGTATTTGTAGAATGTATGGCTTCCAATTAAAAGTACTCCGCCTGTTACGGCCTGTGGTGGCACTGCTATTTGACAAATTAAACAGTAGGTGTGACATTGGGAAATAATATTGAATTGGTCTACAATCTGTGTATGTAGTGATCAGGCCATCTGTTCAATTTTATTAAATGTGTCATTAGAGTAACTTCAACATAATTTAAGATTTGACTAAGGTAAGTTAATAGAGTCCAGAAAATAAGTAAATACAGTTTTCCATTGCCTGTAATTTAGATGTAGAGGTAATTCAGTAGAGAACAAGACAATCCAGCTATTTCTTTCCAAGAGTAAAACATCAAAATATGCTTTTCATCTTTGACCTTCAGTCTTTTGTGACAAAATCTGAATTTCTGACTGAACAATTTGGATCCAATTTTGTAACTTCTTTTTAATTATCACAAACAACTCACCAGTCAAGTCAGACAAGTTTTTCATACAGACGCGTTTCTCTCTGAACACTTGCTTTTACTGGTGCTAAAATGTATTTTCCAGTGGATCAAAGATCAAAACAGCACTTAATGAAACTTCTACTGGGAGGAAATAAAACAGACTCTATAGCTCTTCAAAATAATTTGTATCTAATCTTGTGACATCAGATAAATCATCATAGGAATCAAACTGATGAACACAAGGCTAAATTATATTATTAAAGATAAAGAAATTCAGAAGGACTCAAGACTGAAAATATCACATAAACATGGTAAAGGTAGCAAATTAACTAAGCAGATTTCAAAAAGCTTCGTATTCACAAATACATGATGCCAAAAAGCCAAAAAGAGCACCACGCCTACTGGCAGAAAGGAGTCATTCTCATGAAGTCACTCCAGAAAATGATTGGTCAGGAAAATAATCCGCTGACAGGAGGTTAAAACCTGACTCAGTCGAAGTAGCACTGACTTGGCACAAATTAAACCAGCAGAGCAGGACTCAGGAGTTTTCTTATTACTTTTGTTCTCATAAACAATGTAAGACGGCTTCACAAAATTCCAGATGATGACCACTTCTCCAGCAGCAAAAACTTCTAAGCAACTAAAAACAAAACTTTCATTATCAGACAAATTTTTCCACGAGGAATAAAAATCAACAGTGCTAAGCTCACTTTTCTGTCAAAGGCGAGGCAGGTCACCTCAGTCCATTTACACTCCTCCTAAGTGCACAAAGCAAATGCCACGTCTAACTGCAAGTCACAAAACACAAAGCAGCACTGCAAGAATCAAAACTTAATATCATCCCTCCTCATCTCCTCCAGGCAGCCTCACACTCTACCTCCTGAGTGAGTTAAAAAAAAAAACTCTCTGTCCCTAAAGTATCTTATTGTCATTCCTAATCAGTCCTCAGAATCATAAACAACCTCACAACTTTTTTTTATTATCATTATTACTATTCAGCCCTATCTGCTTATGCAGTTCCCAGAAGGCATTGCCTTTTAGACTTTTCCTCTCCGGTGGCAAAGATGTCGGGAAAACAAATAACAGCTGAAAACAAAACAAAACAAAGTCTCCTGAAATACCTTGTGGATGCCCAGAGGAAGGCGCTGGACAGACAGATGAGCAGATAGGTTTCCTCTGTCCTCCTCTCTCAGGCTGCCTCCTCTCTCGGCGTGCTGTGGAGAGTGACTGCTCACAGCCCGCCTGGCATATCTAATTAGAGCCAGGCTGTTGCCACTATCGGGCAGAGGATCTACCTCTCCAATCTCTCCTGACTCAATCTTCCCCATCTCTGATTTTCTTTTATATTTATGCTGGAATATTTAATTGTAGACAAAAGGTTACTCTGGGCTCTATTCATCGCACACAGGCAGAATAATCTCCTTTAAAAGGCTTGACATTTCAGGCTTTTCAAAAGGGGCTGAAAAAATTATATCCCCGCTTTTGTTAATCAATGAAGTAGAACTCCCCCGAACAAAAGAATTAAATTGCTTGGTTGGGTTAATAAAACACACAGAAATAGCAGCTTCCTGTGGGCTTTTGTGCCTGCCACTGGCTCCCCCCATATGCAACCAGCACTGTAATTCCATATGATTTGGGGGGCAAAACTCTCATTTCTCCACACAGTTGGCTTTTTAAATCCTATTGAATGAGCAGTCTGTGAGGCTGGCTGATTGGGACCTCTTGCCTGAGCCTGGCTGCCTGGCCAGCAGAACAGGCTCTCTCCATTTAAATATGACTTCCACTAAGGAGAGACAGCGAGTCCACTACTATTTACAATTTCTATACTGCCCCTGCTTCAAAAAAACATTGTAATTATGCAAATGATAGGGGCAATAATTAGGCCCTTCACTGTCCCATTGTGTTAGCTGCCGTCGAGTTTCAGTCCAACGGTAGGAGAAACGCAGCAGGGCATGTTCTCGTTTAAATTGCTCCTCACAGACAGTCTGCAGATGTTCACAGCATCTTCAGCCCTATAAGTAGCTAGCAATCCCAGCCAGCGAGCCTCTATATGCCAATGTAGCAGCAGACTGTGGTTTAGTTTTGTGAGAGCTTCCTGAGAGCTGCATGGCACAGCAGCATAGAGGCCTCCTGGTATGCGATACACTCCACTGTGGCCTATGCTATGTTCTACTGGCATGTTATGTCCACTAAAGTGGACAGCTAAATTAGGCAACACATTCTTACACATAAAAGACAGAATTGGCTGATTGCCAAAAACTCACAAAACAACGTATATGAGTGTCAGCAACACAGACTAAAGGATGGATGTAGCCTCTGAAAAGTGTAGCAAGGGGCGACTCCTCTGGCTGCAAAAATAAGTCAGATTGTGTTTAAGTCGACAGAGTAATGATCCTACTTCTTACGTGATTGGTTACCTCTGTAATCATTTTCCTAATGAGTGTCAATCACCAGTTTCACGGCTTGTTCAATACAACACGGTTTTCATTTTACAAATTATGGTCTCACTTGGAGTTAAACAGATGATATAAAGGATATGCTTTAGGGCAGGGCTACTTTGTGCTTTACAGGTTGCTACCAAACAGCATGTGAAGTATCTCTAACCCTCATCAGTACATGTGGCAACACCTACTTCATCCGTACACTTGGGGTCCAGCTGGATCCCAGTAGTATTTCATCTGTTTCACATTTCTGTACTTGTCCATATCCTCTCAATGTATATTTCCCTAAACCGTGTGCCGTCTATAGATACAAATATGAAAGAAACAATGAAATTACTATTGATGATTACTGTAGTGTATTGCTTACAATATTAGTCTAAGAACTCCTGAATTGAAATGAAACACAATGCAACTGAAGCAGTCATCTCAAGAGCAGCATAACACAAACATGCATAAGTGAAAGATGCACAGTACGGCTGGGGTCTGGCTGGGGTCCACATGTACCCCAAATGATTTTCTTATATATACACCACAAACCTGGTTAGAATCAAATAAGCTTTGGTGTATGTGATGGCAACTATGTAGGTGACAATTACCTAAAGGGACTGAAAAATCCAACTTACAAGTAAAAAAATATGACGAGTTCTATACTGTACTGTACTGACGAGGGTTAAGTTCTCACTTTAACCCACCACTCACTCGTCACATCCAGTCTCAAAAGACAACAGAATGCCAAACTCAAGGCTTTAAGACAGTAGTTCACATACCAGTGGCTGATGTCACAGTGGCTACATCCATCTGTAAGATATTTTAGACATATTAGACATGGTCTGCAGTAGTGGTATAATAAAGAGCTACAGGTTTCATATTTGGAGGAGGTGGGCGTCACAGTTTTCAGTTACAGGACTTTTACCCAGGACAGTGGGGTTCATATGGATTATTATTCCTCGATGTGGTTCACTTGTTATTCAGTTTTTGTTTCTGTCTTTCATTACTTGTTATCAGTCTTTGCTTGGCAACATTTAGTCACCTAAACTAAAAAAATGACAAGCTTCTCCACTATTTTCATGGTGACCTTGGTTAAAAAAAAAAAAAAAAAAAAAATCCTAACCGTTTTAATAAGGCTGGAAAGTTTGGAGATTTTAAATAACTTATTCCCACGATCACAAGTGGTTGCCCTTTTAAACCTAGTTGTCCATTAAATAATTAACTTTTAAAGTCATTAAAAAGTAAGGCCCATTTGAATGATTTTCTCAAAAATAATATCCGTGAACACTCAAATATGTAACATGTTTAAACTTGAAAATATGATTGAAAGGGCTACCTAAAAAAAGTGGAAAAACAAAAAACTTCATTTTGCTGTTCGGACATCACCAAATACTATCTTAAATAAACTTGTTAGTGTCGTAAACACTTGTCTTACTTTGGTTGAAATAAATCAGTTAAGTTATCAGACAGCTTAGGTAGTTGTTTGAATTTTCAAATCTAACGACTGATCTGGTAGCTCTTTGAACTTAGTATCCCTTTCAGCACAGCTAATGTGGTGTATTATGTGTCTTAGTTTATTTTGTCAGTGTAAAGAGTTAATTACAGCTGTGGCTCCAGAATTAGTACAAAGACAACATGCAAGGCTGCTCCCAGTGACTTTGTTAAACTAAGTGTAGGTGGGTAAGAATTGAGTTCAGCAGCACCTTCAGTATGAAGAGTATTTTTTTTTACCATTATTTTGAAAAAAAAAATGTGACTCAGACCTTGTCAGTATGTACACATAGCTTCTTCAATGCATTTTGGCATTTTGTCCACACGTAAAGGTTTCATTTTAGGTCATTGCAAACTGAGTTTTTGGAAAACTCTTTGCAGAGTGTAAATATTCGGAAGCTCAGTCTAAAGGCTTGCCGTGTAAACATGGAAAACTGAGGTTTTTCTGCTTGTGATGTCAGTGTTTGGTTATCTCCTTTGTTCACATGAAACAATTTTATGTAATGGCAGATGTGGAAAAATATTGCTGCTGCTAACCTTGTTAACAGGACTGTTAGAATGTTAACACATACATTACGACTTCCTTTGATTTCAGCAGGCAGGTTGATCCTCCTCTTGCTGTGTAGGTGGGAAATTTCACAATTGTCACGTGATGACGGCTGACTGAAGGACGTGTTTTGTCGGGCTCCCGCTCCCACATTATTATTAGTCGCAGCGAGACAAACTCCTTGTCCTGCCGTGACAGACTTTTGACAGATTTTTATTTTTGTACAAAGCTACACCTTCTGATGAAAAGACTTTGAGCGTAAACCACCTTGTAAAGAACTTTCAGACTTCGCCGGTCAGAGGCTAACCGCAGCTAACTGCTAACGGACAGTGCTATCAGCAGCGGCTAACTAGCTGCGGTGGCTCAACACGTCGGTGTGTTACAGTGTTACAGTGTTTGGATGCAAACAGCAGCAGATAAGGGCTTTATAGCACCACAGTAACAATCCTAGTTCACTGTTTAGTTTTCGGAAGCCAGGGACATGGCGGACACAGCCAGGGACTCTTCACCGGACACCACTTCCTTGTCTGCCCCCCCCCCCACACCTCTGAACTAGATGCAGCCAACACAACCATCATCCGCCTGAAGGCTGACATCCGTCGTCTAACTGAGGAGCTAAAAATCAAATCAGATATACTCACCTCTTACATGAACGTCGCCTGCAAGCAATCCCGCTACCTCGCTTCAGTCCAGTCCTCCCTCCATGACACCCTCCCGTGGGTCCCCGTCAGCCCCCGGCCCTCGTCCTGTTCAACCCCGAACCGACATCCATCCTGGTCCGAGGTCGTCATTCGTGGCAAAAGCAGCCGCAACGACCACACCGTCTCCCCGGCCCGACCAAATCTCATCAGCTTTGCGGCTCTGTCCCTACCGGCCAAGCCCCGGCCCGCCAACCCGGCGGCGACGCTGATCGGCGGCGACGCCTCCTCTTCCTCCAACCTGCCAGCTGCCGGAGCCTCTGCGGCTCCCATCCGAACAGACGACGGACCGCCAAAGGCTCTGGACCCCCCGACGTCCAACGCTGCGGATCGGCCGGCCTCCTCATCGGGGGCGGCTACTTCCCGGTCGCCGCTGGACGCCGGCGCAAAGACCACCTCCGCGCAAACGTGCGGTGGCCCCCGGGCTCAGCCTGGCTCCACCGGCAGGGTCTCCCCTCCGCGGGCGACCGGCAGCATTCGGTCCTCCTCCGGAGAGCAACAAATCCAGCGGTCCCAAACCCGGATATCCTCCGCAACCTCCCGACGACGTCTGCTGCGGGACGCGGTTCGCCGCCACTCCGCCGGGTCCGTCGGCAAAGACTTGGACCATCATGGCAGCTGTCTACAACCCGAGTTTGTAGACTCCTCATCGCCGCGTTTCCATCGCTCCACCATCACCTCCACCCTTACCGACACCGAGCCACAGGGACAGCTGGCACCCGCGGCGGCTCCTCTGCACACCAGCCCCGACGCAACCTCAGCCGGAAGCCCTCCACGCCACCTCTCCCGTAAGTTCACAACCTCCCGTCCACCACTTGCCCCTCTCTTCGCCCCCTCTACGCTCATCATTGGCGACAGTATCATGAGAGGCATCAGGTTCTTTAACGCTATCACACTGTCATTCCCCGGTGCTACAGCTGCAGACATCGCTGTTAAAATTCCTTCCGTTCTCCGCTCACTCCCCTCCTCTGTACACCGCATTATCCTTCACGTCGGCTGCAACGACACAGCGCGCCCCCAGTCTGAGCAGACAAAACGTGATTTTCAAAATCTGACGGACTTACTGAAAGACTGCGGAAAGTCTATTTTTATTAGCGGGCCCCTACCAACGGTAAACAACAACTCTGAGCGCTTCAGCAGACTGCTCAGCCTGAACACCTGGATTAGCTCGTTCTGCCGTGCCAGCAGAATTAACTTTATTGACAATTTTAACTGTTTCTGGAACAGGCCAGAATATTTTAACAGTGATGGCATCCATCCAAACAGGTCCGGCAGATCACTTTTAATCTCAAATATCCAATACACCGTCCACACTTCAGACTGACTAGTGCCAGTGTTTACATCCATCTCTTCTTCACGCTCCACTGAACCGCCTCCCAGCTACAGCGCCCCCCTCTGTCCCCACCTGGAACTCCCCCCATCTTCCCCTCCAGCACACCCACTGCCTCCCCCCTCTGGCTCCCCTTGCCCGTCACCCCCGCAGTACCAGAATTCAACAAGCTGCCAAATCCCCACCATCATCAGCTTCAGACAACCTCGGCAGCCCTCCCTCAGAAACTGCCATTTTGCTAACCTTCGCCCACTTCCACGGACCTCACAGCCTTGTCCCCAGAAGCCCTCCCCTAATCACACATCCACACTTCACCTGAACTTTGCCCTCTTCAACACCCGCTCCGTCACCAGCAAAGGCCCCATTCTACAATTATTCATCCTGGACAATAAACTGGACTTCCTCTGTCTAACCGAAACATGGCACAAACCACTGGACTTCTACCCACTCAACCAAGCCACCCCCTCCGGATACACGTACCTCAACTCACCCCGCCCAGAAGGTCGAGGAGGCGGCATCGCAGTCATCCACAAACAGGTCTTCACAACCATCCCACTTTCCATCCCTGCCTCCCCCTCCTTTGAACACCTTGTTTTTAAATCACCCGGTCCCACCCCAATGGTCACTGCTATCATTTACCGCCCACCTAAACCAAACCCCTCATTTCTCCCTGACTTTTCCCACTTTGCCACCCAGCTATTAGCTACATCTCCGTCAGTCCTCATCCTTGGTGACTTCAACTTTCACATGGACAACCTTCACAGTAAATCTGCCTCTGACTTCCTAGATCTCCTACAATCACTCAACCTCACCCAGCATGTCAATTTCCCCACCCACAACCATGGACACATCCTCGATCTGGTTTGCTCCTCTGGTCTTACAGTCCTAAATATCTCCAGCTGTCATCTCTCCATCTCTGACCACCTAGCAATAACTATGGACATCAGCCTCCCCACCCCCCTGCCCAAGGAAAAACGGACAATCTTTTTTAGAAACACCAGATCACTCTCCCCCTCTGTATTCTCCGCCTCACTGACCACTGCATTGTCCGTCTCCCCTCCCCCGTCAATCAATAACCCCACTGACCTCATCAACCACTACAATCATACTCTCTCTTCCTGTCTTGATCAGCTTGCTCCCCTCAAATCCAAATTAGTTACTTTCTCCCACTCTGCTCCATGGTACACCCCTGAACTCCACCTCATGAAAGCCCATAAACGACAGCTAGAACGTCTTGTCAAGAAAACAAACCTGACAGTTCACCGCCAAGCCTACTCCGACTTCCTCCAACAATACAAAGACGCCCTGAAATCTGCACGGTCCACTTTCTACTCTGACCTGATCAATACCAGCTCCAACAACCCCAAATCCCTCTTCTCAACTGTCAATAAACTCCTTGCCCCCCCGGACACAGTCTCAAACTCGTTCACCACTGACAAATGCAACCTATTCCTCTCTTTTTTTCATAACAAAATCATCTCCATCCACAGCAGCCTTGTCACCTCTCCCACTTCACTTGATCCCCCCTCTCCTCCACCAAACCCTCTGAACTTTCCCCCCCTGGCCCACTTCTCGCCCGTTTCCCCCCTGGACCTGCCCAAATTCATCACTGGAACTAAAAACTCCACATCCTGCCTGGACCCCATCCCCACTGCCCTCCTCAAAAACTGCCTCCCTGTTATCGCCCCCCTCATCTCTAACATCATCAACACTTCCCTCAGTACTGGCTGTGTCCCCTCACCCCTCAAGCTCGCCTCTGTCTCCCCCATCCTCAAAAAACCTGGTTTGGATCCAACCTCCCCTCACAACTTCCGGCCCATCTCCAATCTCCCCTTCATATCCAAAACATTAGAACGTGTCGTCGCTGCCCAGTTGAAAACTCACCTCACCTCCAACAACCTGTATGAAACCTTTCAATCCGGATTCCGCTCTCATCACAGCACTGAAACTGCTCTCCTCAAGGTCACCAATGATCTCCTCCTCTCCTCAGACTCTGGACAAGTCACCATCCTCATTCTTCTCGACCTCTCTGCAGCATTTGACACAATCAATCACTCCATCCTCCTGTCCCGCCTTCAATCCTCCATTAACATCACCGGCACCGCCCTCACCTGGTTCACATCATATCTCACTAATCGACAACAATTCATCAAGGTCAACAACTGCACATCACCCACCGCCCCCCTGTCCCATGGTGTCCCTCAAGGATCAGTACTTGGCCCCCTCCTCTTTATCCTGTACCTCCTCCCCCTCGGCAACATCATCCGCCGCCACAACCTACACTTCCATTGCTACGCCGACGATATCCAACTCTACATCTCCACCAACACCACCGCCACCACCACCCTCCCCTCTCTCTCCAGCTGCCTGGCCGACATTAAATCCTGGATGAGGAAAAATTTTCTCCTGCTAAACTGTGACAAGACTGATCTCATCCTTATCGGACCTAAATCACTCACACCATTTCCCCACCCCCCCATTACCATTGATAACACCACCCTATCTCCTTCTGCTCACATCCGCAACCTCGGTGTGATATTTGACAGCAACCTCACTTTTGAACCCCACATTAATCAGATCACCAAAACTGCCTATTTCCATCTCCGCAACGTCGCCCGTCTCCGCCCCTTCCTCTCCTTCTCAGCCGCTGAAACCCTCATTCATGCCTTCGTCACTTCCCGCCTTGACTACTGCAATAGCGTTCTCTTCGGCTCCACCTCCAAAGTTCTCAATAAACTTCAACTCATTCAAAACTCTGCTGCCCGACTCCTCACCCGAACCTGTTCTCACGACCATATCACACCCGTCCTGCGGAACCTCCATTGGCTCCCCATTTCACACCGCATCCAGTACAAACTGCTTCTCCTCACCTTCAAGTCCATCCATAATCTAGCCCCCTCTTACCTTACCGATTTGCTCCTCCCCTACACCCCCCCCAGGAATCTCCGTTCCTCCCACACAAACCTCCTTTCCATCCCGCACAGGACCAGCCGGCGACATTGGGGGGACAGAGCCTTCGCCATTGCCGCCCCCACACTCTGGAACTCACTCCCCCATGCCCTCCGTGACTGCACCAACCTCACCACATTTAAATCCCTTTTAAAGACTCACCTTTTTAGATCTGCTTTCCTTAAGTGATTCTGTATTTTATCTTGAACTTGTTTACTATCTACTGATTTTATCTGTTTTGTTCTATCTTATTGTATTTTATGTACAGCGTCTTTGAGCTTTTGGAAAAGCGCTTTATAAATAAAATTTATTATTATTATTATTATTATTTTGAGGAGTAACTCCAATTTACTATGATGATTCCCATTTCTTCGATGCTCCATTGTCGGTGGCCTACCAGAAGCAATGATGGCATTGTTTTCATCAACATGACTTTATTATTCATGTTGATGACCCAGAAAATTGTTTAACATCAGAATTTTTAATTATATGTGACACTTTCTATCTAAAACAACATGTGTCATCTCCCACACATGAACGTGGCCACACTATTGACCTAGTTATTAAACTGGGTTTAGATTTTAACACTCTCTCCTGAAGCGATTTTATTTGATCATCAAATGGTTTTATTTGATTTTAGTCCCTATGCCCTGTCCTAAGCACACATTGTACATACAACATTTAAAAAGGGATTTGGGTTCCAATGTTGGAGTTACCTATTGTACTGATAATTTTAGTCAATTTAGGAGTGTAAACAACATGGTCAGTTTTTTTAATAATACGTGTTCCAGAACTCTAGATCTTAAAACGTCGATAACAGCTAGATCATGTCATCCCTCCAACCAAAGGCCATGGTATAATGACAGCATCAGAAAGTTAAAAGGAGAATGTCGAAAAGCTGAGCAACAGTGGAAAAGACTAAACTTCTCACCCATCTGCTGCATATGAGGGAGTTGCTAAATTCTTCTAATTCACTAGTAAAGAGTGTCTCTTACCACTGCTATACCAACGACTGCCAGTTATACAAATAATTTATAATGATAATACTGCCTCACAACAGTCAAGGACTGGATTGCAGCAAACTTCCTTCAACTAAACACTGATAAAACTGAAGACTTGACTACTGGACCCAGTCACATTTCCTACAACATTACCCCCCACCTCAGACCACTTTCAACCAACATAGCACATGCAGCTAGAAACCTGAAAGTCATCTTCAATCATAACCTCAACTTTAACCAGCAACATCTAAATTTTACTCCAATCCTGCCACATACAAATTAAAAACATAGCAAGATGAAATCAACCCTCTCCTAAAATATGACTGAGCAACTTGTACACACCCTAATTTTCTCATGTCTGGACTATTGTAGCTCTCTGTTCACCTGCCTGAACAACTCAGCTATCATACGGTTATACAGTTGGTTCAAAACTCAGCAGCAAGACTACTCACAAACGCTGAACGCAGGTAACACATAATTCCAGTTCTGGCAAAATCACACCGGCTCCCCCAATCACTGTAGAATTCAGTTAATAGAATTATCAAAATTCTGCTGCTAACATTTAAATCTCCACAAGGCTAAAAATAAAATTGACAAATTGTAAATTCAATTGAATTAAAACAAATAAAAATCATATAATGATAATAAGAAATGATTAACTGTTTCCATTAAGTTTCTGTGTGATATAATTAGTATCATACTGCCCATGAGTAAAATGATACCAGTGTGCTGTTGGAATTAGCGCACTCAAATCATTGTTATCTTATTACACACAAACTTTAAGCCTGTGAGACTGTCAGACAGTCAAAGGCTCTTGTCACGTACACATTTGAAGTCACAATTTGTACTATATAGTTTACGTTACTTTAACAGACAACCATATACAATTTATATTTTAAGTCACAATGAAGGTGAGGAAGTAGTAAAAAAAAAAACATAATAGATGAAAAAGTAAAAAGACTTAACATTAAAATTGCCACAAACTCACCAACGCAGTGTTTTTCATTAGAATTTTCCATCTCTTCCCTGAAGTTCCTGTCATCTTTCTGTGGGCAAACAAACAAACAAACATTGAAGACATGCATTAAGAAAAACTGACACATTTGAATGGTGAAGCCAAATATCACTATTCCTCCTTTCAATGAAGAATAATGCATCACATCTTTTCCAGCTTAATTCAGTACACAGCGGACCATGTTTATGGTGGTGTGGCTAATGATAGCTTACTTCCAATTAATACAGTTTGTAAACTGACTTGCTGGCCACTCTAACTGTGTCAGCTGTGACTACTGTGGCCTAAATGTGGCTACTGATAGCAAAAGTTACACAGCTAATTCAATTCCTATAGCTGTATATGCATTTCAGCGGTCTAAGATGTCTGGAGTGCATTTTTAAATGGTTACATTAGGTTTCTAGCAAACACAAGATGGCTACAATATGGCTGAATGTGAGTTGTAAGGATAAGCCACCTACCCTCCCTAAACATTAGCATTTGAGGCAGCATTTAATGCACAACCACAAATGTGCACGCAAGTGTTCACAGAAAGCTAGCATTAGCTTGCTAGTTAGCTTGCTGGCAGTAGCATTTAGCCTAAACACTTTCAAACCGACAACTAGCTTAGTTGACTTTAAAGTCAACAGCACTGAAATAAAGATATTAAATATATTTATTTTATACCATAACATCACAGGTAAATTGCACTTACTGCAAATAATTTCCTGTCAGCTTCCAGGCTGGTTCAACTATTCATTAGGAGGACTAGAAATTGTTAAGCAGTGACGACTTAAAGAGACTTAAGCCATAAAGGTGGAGTTAAATATTCAAATTCCGGTCTTATTGTTCTTCTTCTGGTTTGATTAGCAGTTGACAAACAGCTCGTAGGTGCATTACCGCCACCTACCGGAATTAACTATGTTTTACTTCTGAAGTTTACACGACGTTTGGTACGTCTCATACTAATTTACACTGTGTCGGCATGGTTTATTAACGTGTTTATCGCATGGACTATAGTTTTTAACATTACCCTCATGAATAAAATCAAACCATTTTGATGCATAAATGATATTTACCGAGGTAGGGCCTGAAATCACTTTTTGGCAGGTGGAAAACTTTTACATGAGTTGTATTGGTCTTCAAAAGCTATTTCAACCTGTAAAAACAACACGATTGGTTATAATCTGGGGCAGAGACTAGGTAAAACAATGCAGAGACAGGAGACAATACCTTTTTGTCAGGACACCTGGAGCCACTTTGACAGTTTGACGGGTGCAGTAGAGGAGGGGGGAGGCGAGAACGGCGGGCTTTTACGACAGCTCCCCTCCATTTACGGCATAAACACATGGACGTCTGAGCGCCGACAACATGAGAGGTCAAAAGTTATGGTCCTAATCTTTTCCAGAAACGGAGCGTAACACAGAGACATGGTAGGTCTGACGCTATTTAGTAAGTGGGACGAAAGTGTGACAGTAGTTTCATACGCCAGAGCCTTCCGAAAGTGTCAATAACGTTCATTTTGTTTAGCTATGCTAGCGTTAGCTTTACCTTTACCCGAGTGTACAAATGACTCAACACGACAAGAGCAAACTCGGCGAACATTTGACTTATTTCAAGTCAGCTCAGCGCTGTTCGTGTGGAAAATAAATATTTAATGGTGGAGAAAAATACACGTATAAATGCTGCAGTTGTTGTTAATATGCCGCAGCTCGGTCATGCGCTGTTTGTTTACATTGCTAGCATGTTTTCAACGTTTCTGTGCTGTCTTGTTCTCTGTCTTCAGGCCAGCTCCATGGTGGCAGTGGGACTGGCTCTGGCAGCAGCTGGATTTGCAGGTCAGTAACTCCTTTAAAATATGTTTTCTTAAATATTGTAACACAAGACAACATGCTGCTTCAAGTCCTATCAAATGTGCCCCAGTAAAACGAAGGAACTACACACACACAAATGATTATTTTATGTGCAGCACTATGTGCAGCTTGGCCGAGTATCACTTCCAATATTCAGCATTTGCCTGATTATTTGCGTAGTTTTTCTCTTTTTTTAGCCAATTTCAGATGAAAATACTGTCCTCTAAAAGGGCACCACTTTGGCTCAGACTCCCAGACTTTGAGGCATGTTCTTGTGAAGTGCATAAATACTCTGAAGCTGCCTCACTGTTCATCAAATGCATGAAGGCTCTGAGACGTTTCCTCTTGTGAGTCCACATATATGCAGACTTTCCTGAGTCATTTGCCCATAGTTCATAGCAAAATTGGTGACATATAAATGGTGGATTCCTGCTCTACACAAAATGTACACAACCCAAGCGTGGCTGGAGCAGGAAATCTGCCAGTTAGTTTACTTGTCAGTGACAGAATGGGGCAGCTTGTTGTTGTGGTTATTTATTGCTCATTTGTGACCTGTTTGTATTTTTTCTCAAATATCTGCATTGGATTTATACACCGACCAGGTATAACATTGTGACCACCTGTCTAATATTGTGTTGGTCTCCTTTATGCTGCTAAAACCTCTCTGACCTAGTGGAGCATGGACACAGGACCTCTCAGGATGTCCTGTTGCACCAGGATAGTCACAGTGAATTCTGTGGGACCTACTTGGATCAGGTTTCTCCTGGCACATCCCACAGACGCTTAATAAAATGTGGATCTGGGGAGTGTGGAACCTGGGTGTAGAGTTTAACCATGTTGTGTTGCTTGGGTCACTCCTGAGCAGTTTTTTGTGGTGTGTCAGGGCACATTTTCCTGCTGAGGGTTGCAGCTAGCATCAAGGACTGCTGTTGCCATGGGGGTGGGAGGGTTGTTTGTCCTGCAATGTTTAGGTGGGTGGTACATGTCAAACATCCACATTAATGTCAGGACTCAAGGTTTCCCAGTTGCATTACAACAAGGTGATCGATGTTATTCACTTCACCTGTCAGTGGTCATGATGTTGTGGCTGATTGGTGTAGATGCTCATAGATTTCCTGACTTTTGGCTGTGTGCTAAATTGTATAAACACTATCAACACGAAGAGAGAGCAGTCAACGGAGCAGTTGATCAAACTACAAGTGACACACAAGACCAGCTTCTTTTTCTTTTTCTAATAGTGATGTTTCCAAGCAACATGTGCTGTCATGCGTGTCTCACTCCTGCTTTTAAAACCATTTAAAGCCTTCTTGAACTCACACAGTCAGACAGTACAGCTGTGATGTCAGTGAAGTCTGTGAGGTTTAGTGCCTTGGCCTTAGGGTTACCACTCTGTGGCCCCCCCCCCCCCCCCCCCCCCCCCCCCCCCCCCCCCACCCAGTGTGGAGTTAATCCATACTGAAGGATAGTTGTTAAAAAGACTCTTTTGAATTAAATGAAACAACAGAAATAAATTTTAAAAAAACATGAAAATCAACATTCGAAGTTAGTTATTACTGTATGCAACGTTACTCAAAAATGGAATAATGGATTTACATGAAGTTTTCAGGAAAGGTCAGAAATGACAAAAGGACCAAGTGATTAGATTTTGGCAGTGATGCGGCTTACAGTCTGGATCCACGGATTTGTTAAAGAATTCTGTATCAGTGCGAGATAGCGGCACGGCATCACTGTAACTATGACAACAAGTGAACACTGCGTCAGCTGCCTGGTGATGATCACATGATTGCAATCCTACTACAAATCCACCGCTGTGGACTTATCGGGACTTATCCGTCAGAAATGATACAACAACTGAGCAGCCTTGGCGGAGTACTGTGCTCTCTGAGTGCTATTCTTGTTATAAATTTTGACACCAAGATTAAAATTTTTATGGAAAATGTACACTACCATTCAAAAGTGTGGGGTCACTTAGAAATGTCCTTATTTTTGAAAGGACAGCAGTTTTTTTCAATGAAAATAACATTTAATGAATCATAAATCCAGTCTAGACATTGTTAATGTGGTAAATGACTATTCTAGCTGGAAACAGCTGATTTTTAATGGAATATCTACATAGGGGTACAGAGGAACATTTCCAGCAACCATCACTCCTGTGTTCTAATGCTACATTGTGTTAGCTAATGGTGTTGAAAGGCTCATTGATGATTATAAAACCCTCATGCAATTATGTTAGCACATGAATAAAAGTGTGAGTTTTCATGGAAAACGTGAAATTGTCTGGGTGACCCCAAACTTTTGAACGGTAGTGTAATGTTGATTTCAAATATCAGTTTTCTTTCTCCTTGATCACTAATGTTTTTAATCAGTGTCAATCCTTAAAAGTCACTCCTGTTGACCCTTGGTTTTCACTGTTTTCTAGCATTGTATCAGGAAAACTATGAAATCTACTAATTAATTCAGAATGAAAGCAGTCCAACACTACTTTCCGTGGGATTTTGCATTGTTTTGTCATATGCAAATCCACAAATTTATATGCCAGCTGAGTTAACATAGATTTCCCCTCCCCTCCTCTTCATCCAGGTCGTTATGCCATGCAGGCCATGAAGCAAATGGAGCCTCAAGTGAAACAGGCCCTTCAGAGCTTCCCCAAGACGGTGAGAAGGAAAACATGCTCTGTAAATAACAGTTTGATGTGTGCTTCAAGTATATCAACAAAGCAGATATATCTTCATCTTCTCATTTAATCAGCAATTTGTTTTCAGTGTTTCATCAACATCATTTTCCTCTGAACATGTGGTTACAGGCTTTTGGAGGAGGCTACTATAGGGGTGGATTTGAACCAAAGATGACAAAGAGAGAGGCTGCCCTGGTTTTAGGTGTCAGGTATGTGGGTACACATTCTGTATCTGTCCACCACATAGCACTGTTGGTCAGTTCAGTCCACCAGTGATATGTTACTCTACATCCAGCATCAGACATACAGTGGATTGATGGATTAGTCAATCCCAATTATGGAGAAGTCTAATTTTTACCTGTCTCTCCACTATAGCAGACACTTGGACAACGGTTGCCATGATAATTCACCCTTGTTCTGTCTTTCAGTCCCACAGCCAACAAAAATAAGATCAGAGAAGCCCACAGAAAACTGATGATCCTGAACCATCCAGATAGAGGTAAGCGGAAGATTTTAAAAATTCCCCATTGTTTAAATAATGTACAGATTATTTTTCAGATTATTTTTTTTGTATATAAATGTGAAAATAATAATGAAATAATGCCGATCACATGGCATCATCAGGTGTCTTGTTTTGTCCGACCAGCAAGCTGAAACCCAGATAATAATTTTTCTATCATATATGACAAAGACAAGCAGCAGTTCAATGTCATGTAAGAAGCTCTGCATATTATATTTTTATGTACATTTTGAAGTATGGAATTCGAAAAAGTTTCTGAAAAATTTAAGACCATGAAAACCTGATTTTGCAAAGACAGTTTTATGCTTGCTTGAGATGGAAACACCTTTTTTGAACGAGTTCTGATAATGCAAACATTTCACTCTCCTGACTGGATCAGATGCATTCACTTCCCTTGACGTCCTCGTGTCCAGACATCGTGAAACGTGTCAAATACCAGCTGACGTTAAAGAAAAATTACAACTTTCCTGATTGAAAACAATTTCTCTCAATTTTTCTGTTGAAGATGGACAAAGTTTTATTCATTCCTTCCTTTTCTTCAAGTTTTTTTTTTTTTTTTTAAGGATTTGGCAAACAACTGGCTTTGTTCCCAGCAAAACTTAGCTTCATTTTGGCTCGACAGTTATATGGAAACATGGCTAATGTCTGACGTATTTCACTGTTTGTTTGAAAAATAGCTGAAAATGTCAAATATCAAAATAGTTGAAAGTTATTTTGTGTCGATGAGTACCTTCCGATTATCTAAAACATTCATCTGCTTTGTTCAAAGTGTCACTTTGCTGGTTAGAGATGACTCAATGTACTACATTAGCAAGTGTATAAAGTTAAAGTTAGTATGTAGCATTTTGGAACTCTTTGGTTTCATTACAGTCAGTTCTAACAGGGAAGAGAAAGTTTGTTTGTGTTGGAGTACTATGGTATGCATAGTTTAAAGCAAAATTTGCTAAACTTCAACCACAAATACTGTGTATGTGTGTGTAATCCTACAGGTGGGTCTCCTTACATAGCAGCAAAAATCAATGAAGCAAAGGACCTGATGGACGGCCAGACCAAGAAATAGAGGTGAAGATGCCGACTTCACTCAGCTCTAATTCCTGCTGTTGCACTGACTGATTTGAGGGGGCACGTGATGTTTTCTAATTATTCTCAAATAAAATCACACTGTAAAAACTGTCAATGGAGTTCTCCATTTTTATGAAATGATATTTTGGATAAGTTTGTTTCTGACATTTTACACTTAACGAAAGTGTTAACTGTTGTTTCATGTTTTTCAAAGTATTTTGAAGACCTCCTGCAGTTATTTTTACCTTGTTAACGTGTCCATGTGGTGTTTCTAATATGCTAGAAGATGTATCATGAGTGAAATAAGCCATCAACACCATGGCTGGCTGAATACTTCTGTCTTGAAACTGCAGTGTACTGATGCCAGTTTCAAAAGCATAGTTTTGTACATAACAAACCTCCAGAAACAATCCTGTCAAATTTCCAGGAGGGGTTTTTGGATTTATTATCATACTTTAGAATCACTCCAATATTACAGCTTAACATAGTGTAGTTTCATAGTGTTTGAGCAGAGTCACAGGAGAGCCGGTGTGCTCAAACCACCATGAATTACATCTAAGCCTTTAGATGGATTATTTTCAGGGAGAAGAAATTCTAAATATGTAACATTGATACACAGATGGGTTTTTATGGGTTAAATCAGCACTCAGTGAGGGGCTTAATGCTGACATTCCTACATGTACATTAAAATAGTTTTTATTCGCTTTGAATTTTGCACTAATAACAGCCTGGATTTTTCTCATGAGCTTTTGCAGAACTTGATGAAAGTAATTGTAAGTATAACTGAATTATTAGACAGAACCACTCTAGATTTTATTTCTTGGGAGCAATGTTCCCTGTAATTTTTCCTGAGTCTGAGCAAACACACAAACTCCCTGAGCGTCCCTTGGACCACTGTGAGCAACATCAGACGTGTGCACTGTGGTCACACCAGCATCACATCCATTCAAGTTACATGGTTCATTAAAAGAATCAAATTACAGCATTTACATTTCTGTTAAAACACTTTGACAACAGGAGCCAGTTGAAGGCTGCAGTGATTTTAGTGACACTACAATGTATAAGAGTGAAGTTATTGAATATTTGTCTCTCTTTACTGTTGCAGCGGTTTTGCAAATTGCAGACGGACCCTGTTCACTCCATAGACACCAATGTTATTCCTGTAGCTTGAAAGACAGCTACTTTTGATAAAACTGGGCTTGTAGCACATTGTCTGCCTTGCAACAATGTGCCATTTATTGATTACATATAGGCTCTTAAATGTTTATTAAAAACTAAAAAGCATTTTTAAAAAAACAACTTAGGCACTCATTGAGTCACTAAAATACTGTAGAGTACAGACCACATCAGCATGATTATAAGCATCCTCTGGTAAATTAACAACCAGATACTGATGTCTCTCACCATATGGACTTCAGGAGATGACTGGGGGATGATAAACTGTGATCTACTGGTTGGGTTCTCTCTGTTCTCATGTTTCTTACATGTTTGTCCCCTGACAGCCGGGTCCTAATGTTTTTTGAGCAACACACCATACTATGATGTTTTTACAATGATGGTTCTACTATGGAACCAGTATGACATGTTCAGGTGTTCTTTGTGTGAAAACTCAGAGATTTCAGGTATCAGAAGGTGGTTTTCAACTTTCTTTATTAACTTTCTGCTTCAACTTTAAATTAAATTTCCTTGACTAACCCAGCCCTCTGGACTTCCAGTAAGCTGTGTTCCTATTGGCTGTCCAGGTGGCTGCTTGGTGTTATCAGGAACACCTGAGCAGCTCAGTGTCTTCCTGCTTTATGTGGCTGCAGCCAAACATTTTCTCTGCTTCTCTCCACCACTGAACTGGGTTTGGCTCCATTGCTTTGGTTTGTTCTTTAGGCATTGGCTTGCAGCTTCCAGCAGTAAAATCGTCTTTAATGTGTTTCTTGGTGTGTTTTAGGGCTTTGTACTGGATAGTTGTCTTGGTAAATGTGGTTGTTTAGCCACAGTTAGCACATGGTGCTAATATGTGCAGTGATTAGTGGATTTGGTGCAGCTGAGTTGTGTCTTTATCTTGGCTGTAGTGAGTCTTTAGAGGTTTTTGGTCAGACACATTCTGTATTCTTGTTTGAGAACCAACGTTGGTTGTCCAGAAGGTAAGAGTTCCTGTCCTGATTCTCTGTTCTCAGAGGTTCTCTGGTAGGCTGCAAGAGACTTTAGCATTTGGATTGTGCTAGTTTGGTTTTTGTATGGTTTCATTTGGATGACTATCTTGAGGCCCCTCCATGTGGTTTAGTGAGGATTTCTGCAACAGTTCTACAAAGCAACCTGCAGCAGAAGAGACTTTGAGAGTTTTTAGGAAGTTCTGGAGACCAGACTTTAGAGCAGCAGAAACATTTATCAGCAGTTTGAGCAGGAGAAGGTGATCTTCAGAGTAGAAATGAGATGGAAACCTTCTTGACCCTTGTGGTGAGGTCCTGTACCAAGAGTTTGAGCAGGTTGTGAAGAGTCTGTAGTTCTTTGATCTGAAAGCACAAGAAGAGTCGACTCATTAAAGGAGAAAACAGGAGATATTGTTGGTTCTTCTGTCGCTCTGCAGTTTTCTTAGACTGAATATCAAGTTTATATTTTAAATGATTTCCCATGTGAGCCCAAGAAGACTTCAATAAACTCCCTCCATCCCCTGGACACAACATATTTTATTACCATGTTAAATCTTTTTTTTTTTTTTTTATAATGTTTTTGAGTTTTAATCATAGTTTTAGCATAGTTTTTTCTCTTTGCTTGTTTAGTTTTGTCATTTGTGTGAAAGCTGCTAAACAAATAAAGCTGAATTGATAAACTGAATAACTGACTAACTCATGATTGTGACAACAGAAGTATTTTCATTGTGATTTAAGGGTTTGTTTCATTTTTAAGGTTGGGGTTAAAATCTTGACAGAAAAAAAGATTAAAGAAATAAACTACAGTAAAAAAGCAATTAAATCAAAGGAAAACATTTAATATAATAAAACTTTTAAAAAGAAAAGTAAACATTCAATACAATTATGTTAGACAAAATATTTAATTAGATAAACAGAAGATACAAAGCATGTAATTATGAAATTAAACAAAAGTTTTTAAACAAAAATTTTTAAACAAAAATATTAAACATTAAAGATGAAATATTTTAGATAAACATTTAAAAAATACAATTAAACAAGAATATTACACATTTAGAAAAATATAAAACATTTAATTAGATTACTAAACTTTTAAAAGTCAAAACATTTAATTAAAAAGTTAAATGTTTAATTAGAAAATTAAATCTTAAAGACAATAAAACTTTAAATAGGAATTAAACAGAAAATACAATGAAGCATTTAAAAAGAAAATTAAACATTAAAAGGTGGTAAAACATTTAAAAAGAAAAACCTTAAAGATTTAATCAAAAAGTTAAACACTGGGAAAGGAAAGGAAATTTTTCAAACAAGCTGATAAAACATTTGAAAAAACAACAATTAAAAATTAAAAAGACAAAACATTTTGAAATCAGATCAGACATTAGAAAAGAATAAAAGGTGAGAAAAGAGCAAAACTAAACATTTAAGAAGAATCAAACTAAAGATAAAACCTTTGAAAGGGCACCAGTTAAACTTTAGAAGATCAAATTAAACAGAGGAGACAATAAAACGATCAAAAAGAGCAAAAACAGATAAAAGCTTAAAGCGTTTTCTAGTCTGAAATGAAAACATCAAGTTGTTTCTTCAAACATTTCTTCTTTCTATGTTCTTGGTTTGATTGTGGACAGATTTACTAAGAACTCATTTCAGAAAACTGCTTTCCAGATAAAGTCTACTAGTAGTTGAAGGCATTTATCAAACTAATGTTACCTTCTGATCTCCACAAACTTTACTGTTCAGTGAAGAGAATCAAAGTTTGTTGAGGATTTCTAAAAAACCCACAGTTGAAGGTCTGAGAAGAACTCAGATGGATGGTCTAAATGTGAAATCAAGACTCATGGTCACAAGTTTTAAGGCTTCTGTTAACCAGAAAGTTCAAAATAACAGAAGTACTGAGAAACTTTTAAAATTTCAGTCCTTGGACTGTCTGAAGGTTCAAACTAACAAAGAACTACTCAGGAACTTGGAAGATTTCAGTCCTTGGACTGTCTGAAGGTTCAAACTAACAGAGAACTACTGTGGGACTTAGAAAATTTCAGCCCTCAGACTGTGTGAAAGCTCAGGTCCTGAGGACTCGGGAGGTGTGGAGGCTTTGGAAAGTCTTGGAACTGAGGGTTCCACCCTCCAGCACAAAGGCTGAAGTCCAACCTCCTGAGAAAAACGGTCAAGTCGAGACTCAAGTTAAAAAAAACTCGAAAACGACAAAAAATAGATGATAAATGCGCAAAAAAAAGAAGAATTAGTATCTGAGCGAGTAGCTCAGGGGATAAGAGATGCGACTACAGAGTGGAGGGTCGCAGGTTCAAGACCCACCACTGGCCTTTTTCTTTCTTTGTCTTTGTCAGGATTTTGATAAAAATTTAAGAAGTGTCTGGTCTTGAACCAGCGACCTGCAGCTCCATAGGCAAATCCTTAACTCACTGAGCTACAGATCAGATGAAAAGAAATAAATTCGTCGTCCCTTTGACATCGTAGTTTCCAAGTGACCACATGGGCAGAGCCAAGGCGGAGTCTGGGTGGAGTCAGGGCGGAGAGTAGGCGGGGAGGTGCGTGGCGGCCTCCCCCCTCTACTCCCCCACCGCCCACCACACCTTCCCCCGCCCGACGAGTTCTTCGAGTCTCGATGAGTTCCTCGAGTCTCGACAGGTTTTCCCGAGTTTCTTGAGTTTCCACGAGGTCGGAGGCAGAACAACTTGTCATGAAGAGGTGTTGAAGTCGGCCAGGATGGACTGACTTTTTACAGCGACTAGAAGGAAGACGACTAGAAGAGCAGGTCTTTAACCACTATCCATAAAATCCATGGAGTCGCTCCAGAGAAATGAAAGGTCAATTTTTATCAACCTCCATCCAGATGTTCAACTTGATATCTTTACTTTGACATTTTTAGCACCACAAACCTTTAGTATCACACTTTATCATTTATTAGGACTTTAATGGAATCCACCAGCAGATTTAGTTTTTGTTGACAAACTTTATTCTTGTCATCGTGGGACTGCAGTATTTAAAACTGTTCCTTCTATTTGACCTCATGTTTATTAGTTTTAGTGGAGAAAGTTTTAATTGTCAATTAGTCTCTTAAAAACTAAATAATAAATTGGATTAGTCAATAGGTTTAAATTTCTTACTTTGTCATATTTTAAATATGACAAAAATATAAAAATAAAGTGTCTTGAGACAATTTGACCTGTATTTGGCGTTATATAAATAAAACTGAATTAAAATTGTATGTACCTTGTAATGTTGGAGTAATTCAGCCATATATGTTGGATAACACATTTTCTTTGTCCATTAATCTGTTGTTTTCTCCAGTAATTCATTTCTTGCTTTTGTTTATAAAATGTCAAACTCAAATATATTCAGTTTACTGTCATAAAAAACAAAAAGATTTACATTCATGATGCAGGAATCAGGCAGTTTTTCACTTTTTATCTTAGTTTAGTCAGAAAGATAGTTGATAATGTGTGAATTGTTGCAGCTTTTGAGCCGTAGAAGGTTTTAATCTTTGGGGCCGAGTGTCAAAAAACATTTAGAAACCAACATCAACAAAACACTCAACAAAGATTTGAACATCATTTGCATGACAATGTCAAATTAAAGGACATTAATTTCCAATGTAAATGTGTGATATTCATCCTCTGGAGCTTTCTCTTCACATTGTCTTCCACCTGGACTGGTTTGGTCGGGAGCATGTGCAAAAAACATTTGAAAAACTGCACTTTAACATCAATGAATGACACTGAAGTTTAATCTCTACATAAATGAGACTGAGTCTGGATGTGCTGCTCTGTCATTAACTCCTAAGTTTAGGGAAAGTTCAAACAAAAGAGGACAGTTCAGATAAGACTTGAGAATGAGCTAATTTTGAACAAACATCTCAGACTTTCTGAGCTTCAGCACCTCTAGCAAGATATTTTAACAACAAGCAACTCAAGAGATCCAGAAGTTGGAGAGAGTTAGCTTTAGCTGAGCCAAAGAACATGTGGGACGCTAACCTAGCAAACATTTCAGACTTTTCTCTGTGAATTCTGACAAATAATTTCCTATTTAATGACAGAGCTACATATCTTAACTCAGTCTCATTAAAACAGACTCTAATTCAGTGTCATCCATCCATATTAAAGTGCAGTTACCCAAAATATTTGCTGCATGAGCTCCAACAAAACCTGTCCAGGTAGAAGGCCACTTTGACAAACAGGAAGTGGACGATTCCAAGCAGATTGATAGAAGGGGGAACCGGACTGTACTAAGTGTGGTCGAGTATAGAGGGGTGTTTTGTGGGTTTTTAAGGCTGACAATGATTATTAGTGAGACATTTGGAGTAGATATTCATTTGCAGTAAATCCGACTTTTGGTTGTTGTTGATGGTGAACCAAGATGGACAGCGAGAGGGTGATGTTTTGCCCGTTTTGTGGTGAACATATGAACCGATTGACGTGGTTTTGTTTTTCGTGTGGTCGGTCTTTAGAGTGCTTAAATGGCGCAGATCAGACTGACAGGACACTCGTACCACCATCAACAACAACCAATAGCCGCTCCTCGTTATCACTTCCGGTTCAACATCGGAGTTGGGACATTCCCTTTCCGGTTAAATTTAATTTGTAAAATTGTTTTTGGATATGTAAAAGTGTTTCATCACTTGTAAATTTGTCTTGGAGGTTGTAAATGTGTTTTGCATCTTGTACATTTTTTTTTCTGAAATGTAAATTTGTTTCAGAACTTGTAATTTTGTTTTATGATATGTAAAAATGTTTTCCTAAATGTAAGTTTGTCTCAAGCTTTGTAAAAGTGTTTTGCATTATGTAAATTTGGTTTGCACCTCTCGGCCACCGTATGTTCTGGCCCTGGGCTGCTGCACTCCTCCTCTGTTGTTTTCTGGATTGTACTCAGCTGCATGCCTTCGTCCACCCGGCCTCCGTTGACTCGTCCCACCTGCCGTCTCTGGAGCTGAAGCTGGACTGGAACAGACCAAAGTACAGTCCAATCACGATGCCAGCTGCCTCTCAAAAGGTTCCTTCATCTGGCAGGTGGCGGCACTTCTTCTGAGAGGAAGCTGAGCTGGACCAGCAGAACTTTGGAGATGTGTTCCAGTGGTTGGTGGATGTGTAGGGAGATAGAGAGGGACCTTTGAATTGTTCAGAAAGGAAAACATGGAACCCATTGGTAGTTTTAGTTTAGGGTGCTACTGCGGTGTGTTTTTGGGTTTTAAGAGGTGAACAGGAAGAGGTTTTTTTTGTATTGATTATCTTTTACTTTGTTCCTGGTTGGAATGCCCATCAATGTCAACATGAAGTTCACTTTTAGTTCTGTTTATTTATTTTTATTTTACTAACACCCATTTGTTTTTAACCCCCTCACATGTTGTGTTGTTGTAAACTTACTCTTTCAAATAATTTCTCATCTAACCCTCTGGAAACCAGCGTTTGGACTGTTTTTGTGTTGCTCCTCACCTACTGACAGCTGTGGACTAAAGGCTATACTGTGACGTTTTTAGAGTGACATGCTATACTATGATGTTTGTTGGGCAACACACTATACTATAGGCTTTTTTCAATTGACATATTACTCACCTTTTTTTGTTTTAGTTTTTTTGTTGTTTTTTAGCAACATAAGAATTTGAACAGTTTTAAAACGTACTATACTTTTACTTGTGCAATGAAATATTCTATGGCATTTTTTAGACGACATATTATACTCTGATGTTTTCTTGAATTACATACTATTTTGATAATATATTGCACTATGACATTTTTTGAACCACATATCATACATGACAATTTTAGGCAACATCCTATCATTTTGCACTTTTTGAACCACATAATAATCTATGGGTTTTTCTTGCCAACATGCTATACTATGAACTACAGGCCATACTATGTTGTTCTTGAGTAAAGCATACTATACTTTGACATTTTCTGAACTACATCCTATACTATGGCGTTATACACAGAGTGCTTTGGTTACATGTTGATTTATAATCTAGATTTTTTTCTGTTTTGTTTTTTGACGGGATTACCACAGACCTGACTGTGAACATCGTTGACACCCACCTGAGGGAGACGCTGCCTAAGATCTCAAGGCTGCTTGGTCGTGGTCTTTCTGGCACGTACTCTTCCAAGATGAGCCGGGATGTTTAACACTGATGGAATGACACCAGGTCTAAGCCGACAAACTTCCAATTCCTCCTCAACCCATAGTCTCTGGGAAACCTACATGGAGTAAGAAAAGTAGACAGAGAAGTAATTAAGTCTGTACACAACATATTAAAAAGAAATCATGCTAATAAATTAAGTACAAATAACCAAATTCGCCAATATACTGGTGTACAGTGCTTGGGAGTCTTTTTGGAAAACATGAAATTGCCTGGGTGATTCCGAACTTTTGAACGGTAGTGCATGTTGTGCAGCTTGTCAGACCGAGGGTTTAAATTGTCCTGTCAATGAGTTGAGTCACTTTTCATGGTGTCTCGTGTTGAGGCTCCTTTACATTTTAAGTCTATTACACTGCGAATGTTGACCTGAAATTTTGACTTTAATCTAACTGCAATCACAAATATTCCCAAATCATTCATCTGTAATTAGCAGAGACTTAGTACAGACATGGCATAAAAACTGTAACCAAGCAGCTTTCAAAGAGATGCGATTGTTTGCATGTGAATTTCTCACACTTATATTGAAATTCTAAACCTGCAGTAGGAGTGGTGTCATTGAACATGATATAATGTACAATGTGGAGGTTTACAGCATGGAAATGTTTCACCACTTATGTGAGTGAATGGTAACAATGAGTCAGTGCTCCCAGTAATTTCAAAAGCAGTTATAATGTGCTTTAGGTTTATTTATTTTGATAAATGTTATGGTTTCATAAGTAAACTGAAAGATGACATAAATGGTTTCACAAAAACTTCAACTGCTCCTCTAAACTTGTCATCAGACTAGGAGGACCTTCAGTTGTGCAGCAGAGCACCATTTCTGCCAAACGTGATGTGATGTTAGTGTTCAGTAGTGAGCCAGACAGTCAGTTTTAGATCTACATGGAAGATCAAGTTTATTTAAGAACTACCTGCATACAAAACATATTGCACATCAACCAACCAGACGATCCTTAAAAAAAAAAACAATATACTGTAGTTGACCCAACAAAAACAAGTGGGATGCCACAACTCTCAGCAGTCCAAATTGTCATTTTTCTCAAAAGAAAACCTTCTGGTAACGCATGTTTTAGTGTCAAGAAAAAGAAGACTTCTTTTTTTTTTAAATACTGTACATTTTTTTCAAATAAATAAACCAAATAAATCTCCTTCCTTAGTGGAACAGTCAAGACCAGTTTCCAGCCAGCTAGTGTGGAAGAACCATGAAAATGACATCGTCGTCACCTGGGCCTGGTTTCCTAGAATCACCTCAACACCAGGGTAGTCGTGTTCTTACAGCAACAGTGGGCATGTAAAAGTGGGTACAGAAAACATGCTTTGAATCTGCAGATGTAACAGCACTTAGGAAGAACCCACCCAATGTTTAGTAATGAGATGTTCCCAGGAAACCCAGCACTGATGGCTACATTTCTGTCCAGCACTAAACAGTAACGGACCAGTTTCCAGACTCAACTACAATCAGCTCTTTAACAGAAAAGGTTACGTTTCAGTGCAAAGAAAACAACTCCTCTATTGTTTGTTTCTTTTCCAGACACGCTGTAATAACATTTCATCTATGACTGAAGTGGTTGCATATTGAAAAACAGGAAGCAGCTAATGTCAAACTCCTCAACAGATATATATATATATATATATATATATATATATATATATATAGAAAGGATAACTGGATTCATTCCCTCCCTCCCCACAACATTAGGAACAAGACACACCTGATTTTAAAAAGATGCCTCTGAAATCCTTTTAGGGCATTTCAGTGTTTGCCTTCAGCTGCCCACAGTACACACATAGAAGGACTTTTAGCACATGGAGACACCTTCTATGGTTCCACTGCAGCAGATGAAGGCAAACAGGTAACACAGAAATAGGTGAAAGGATTTCAGATGGTGTGCAGAGCCAGGCAACAACATGTTGAATCTACTCTCAAGGCACAACAGCTGATCACACGTATGTCAAACATACCTGGGATTCCAAGAAACCTGTCTGCACCGTGTTACTGCTCATGCAGAACATCTAATTTACAAACTACTTCAGATGCACAAAACATCCTCAACAAAGGTTGTGGAAGCATCTTTCTGAGTCCACCTGGTAGAAGGCAGGCATTGTTTTGTTCTAAAACCCTGCTATATTATTATTTTTTACACCATAAAAAAGTACTGCTGCATTTATACCACAGTATGGGTTTGAGTGGAATCCCTGTCTGCATTTTGTGTATAAATACTGTATTCAGTCCAACCCAGAGTGCTCAATGAAGAGAGGGCTGAAAAGTACAGCTCAAGTACATGTCTGTAAGTCTGTGTGTGTGTTTGACTATCTTTGGCAAGCTGATACAGGAAGAACTATTGTTAAAAAAAAAAAAAAAAAAAAACTGTAGTAAAATGGATAGTTGGACAGAATACATGTAAGGGGAAGGTTAAGGTTTCGACCTCTAAAACTTGCACAGCGGAACAGGTTTCAAATATTTGTAAAGTAAAAAAAGAACAGTGCTATTTGTATTTAAATGTTAAAATTCTCTTTTGAGGCTGCTCCAGAGTCATGAAGATTCAATCAAGTGCAGCCACAGAATATTTGAAACCATTTCCTTTGCTCAAATATGACTAAGAGAGCCCATTAACAACAGCTTGTGGGTTGGAGTCCTCCTTGTAGGACACTTTGGCAGGCCTGTCAGTGGAAGACCTGGGAGCTCTTGTGTCATTGTTGCCCTCGCCGTCGGCAGTGCTGTTGCTAGAACCATTGGTGGCTGCCAGGGTGGCCTGCGGGCTGTGCTCAGCGATGACATCCACCTGACTCTGAATGGAAAGGAGAGACCACCAGAAGATAGTGTATTTCTAGTGTATTCAAGCTCATTTGGCACTACAGCTGTACAAGGCAGAAATCTGGGAAAAAACTAAGGAAAATTTGAAACTACAGGAGGTCCTCGGTTTATGACGACCCCGCCTTATGTTGTTTCGCCGTTACATCGGAACTGATTACGGGCCGGTCCTCGGTTTAACGTACGGTGTTTTGTTGATACATCCGAACTGGTTCAGTGGAACTATGTGGCGAGCGGAGCAGACAAATACTGTATGTACAGTAGTCACGCGGCTACAAGGCGGCTTTGTTTACATTTGCCACCACATTGAATTATGCTACATTCGCTAACTTCATGATGGCTCCATAGGGTAAATCAGACTTACAGTTTACATTTTCGCTGGTATTTTCGTATCGAGTTGTGTTTCAGTGTGAGCTAATGACGGTTTTCGTTACTGTAGTTGTACAAATATGTAAATTGATCGATATCGTGATGCACAAAACAATTTTGTTTACATTTTCACCGGAAATTGCGCGGAAATTGACTTACGTCACACCATAGGAACGGAAGTCCGACGTAAGTCGAGGACCCCTTGTATATCACCTCTCCTGCAGCTATTTACTGTCCCTGTTAGAATTCCCTCCAACCACACTACCGTTCAAAAGTTTGGGGTCACTTGGGGTCCTTATTTTTGAAAGAAAAGCAGTTTTTTTTTCAACAAAGACAACATTATATTAATCAGAAAAACAGTCTAGACGTTGTTAATGTGGTAAATGATTATTCTAGCTGGAAACAGCTGATTTTTAATGGAATATCTCCATAGAGGTACAGAGGAACATTTCCAGCAACCATCACTCCTGTGTTCTAATACTACATTGTGTTAGCTAATGGTGTTGAAAGGCTCATTGATGATTAGAAACCCCTTTTGCAATTATGTTAGCACGTGAATAAAAGTGACTTTTCATGGAAAACATGAAGTTGCCAGCGTGACCCCAAACGTTTGAATGGTAGTGTGTGTTGTGCAGCTTGTCAGACCGAGGGTTTTAATTGTCCTGTTGATGGTTTAACAGCCATGCACTATATGCACTTTACATATACAAGCTACAAAAGCCAGCCTTCATAAGTCTAGTTTCTCCTCAGACTACTTCTAACATGATATGCTGAAAGGTTACTATGGAGCTTTTGTGTGACAATGCCAAAAAAAGTACTGCCTACTCCAGCTGTAATTGGTCAGACACAAACACCACTTAATGAAGTAGCATTTATCTAGCATTTAGATGTAGACAAATCGAAGTTTAATGAGTGACTGACAAACATCCTGAGCAGCTAGTATTACAACTTTGTAAAGGTTAACTCCAGTCTGCAAACAATTTGTCAACACATCACATGTAAGTACTGACCAAATCTTTGTTTTTCTTGGAGTCCTTGGTGGTCATCTGTCTGCTCTGAGATTCAGCCCTGGATATGTAGTCAGCCACAGTCACTGCACAGAAAAGACAACAGAGAAAAAAACAACATTGGCAACTGAAGAAGACAGAAGCAGTGACCTACAGCATTTTAATCAGTGCTGAGAAATGTTCAGCAAACATGTCCCACATATTCAGAGATTAATCAGAATTTCAAATGCATATCTCACAATTCCTGTTGATCAGTAGAACACAGACAATGTTGGAACACCTGAGTACATGACCAGTAGCTGTAGAAAGCAAGCCTGTGTGTCACTTTTCACACAGCAACAAACATTTATACCCTAATAGTCTGAGAGAAGCTTTCTAGGAATTTTAAACTCAACAAGATTACAAAAAACGTGTTAGTCAGGTTTACTGTTACACCGCACAAATTTGGAACGTAACTTTTGTAATGACTGCCTGACGACACACAAACAAGTCTTAGCGATTGTAGTTATTAGTAAAGTATTGTATCCATTAAAGGACAAAAGACACATACTTGGTGCATGCAAGGCAACCAGGTGTAGATGCTTGAATGTAGCTAACTTAATTAGAAAATTATCTTTCACAGTATTAAGATGACACTTCTTATGACTGTCAACCAGCCACATTTAATTAATTTGCAAAATCCAAAAAGGACAAGCCGCACTCAGCTACAAGGTTTTATTCAATATGTTCTTGGTGGCACACACACATGAAACAAGAGTACACAACTTTGTAGCTAAGCCATTCAGAGCAATGACCAGTGAGGGCATATTAGTGGTTCCCATGGTTACCTGGCTGCCTCTCCTCAGGCAGGCGGATGCGACGACGTCGGCTACGATTACGACGCTGAGGTTTAGCTTCCGAGTCATCTATGGGTGTTAGGTTATCACAAAGAGAGGTATTGGGGGCTTAAATTGCTTTTAAAGCAGATGTAATCTTTGAAGTGCATAGGTTTCTTTGACATTGAAAATGGGAAATGATGCTCTGCTGCACATCCCTGACAAATAAAAACTGCAGTGGGCTGACTATTTTATTCACTTCTGTGTTCCAAAAAATTCTTAAAACCTGTATGCACTGTCTGTCTGTATGAATGAAGTCGTATAAAGTGATCTCGCCATATCCAATGACTTCCATACCTATTCCATTTTCACTCATTGAGGCGTTGTCAGACTCGCTCATGCCATCCATCAGTGTAGCATCCTCATCTGTTCTGCGTCGTCGAGACCTTCGGCGGCGGTTTGCAGGCAAGTTGGACTCACTGGCATCGGTATCAGCTGTCTGGTCTGTCTCTGTGTTTGTCTCCAAGACTCCGTAGGCGTGGTTGTCATCATGGTCCCGATGCCCTACTGCAGTAAAAATCAAATTTACAAAGGTCATGTTTAGATGTATGTTTCAATAAAAAACAACAATTTGCATGTGTTGTACGTCTTTTATCACTGAATAGTACCAGAACTGTATCCTCCTCTTGCTCCTCTTCCCCGTCCTCCAGGCCCCCCTCGGCCTCTGCCGGGTCCTGGTCTCCTGCGGCCATCTCTTTGTGGCCGTGGGCCTCTATCTCTGTCCCTGCAAATCCATCAGACAAAGTGGAATAGAGGACAAACAGCTGGCACCAACATAGCACACAAAAACCGCATGTCTTTTGTACATCTTTCAGTCTGAAAATACAACAAAGCTACCTGTCGTGGTCCTCTCCAGCCAGTGACCAGTCACTCAGCTCATCCCTGCGCTCTGAATCGGTCTCAGAGGCGTTGGACTGCTCTGAGTTTGTGCCTGAATTTAAGCAGACACATAAAGGTAGAACAGAGAGAGACAACAAGGACAATACAGTATCTGTTACAGAGACAAATAATCAGTACTTGGGAATCTTAATAGTGTCCACGCACTTAAAGTGCTGCACTATTTAATTTCTGATTTCTTGCACAAAGGGCAAATTCTTATGCAAACACTCCAGTATCTGGCAACAAACAAGTCTATTTAATGGTATGAGATTTTTAAAGGTGCCAACCATATCCAGTGCTGTAGCTGTGGCCTCTGCGCCCACGGCCTCGACCGTTGTAGGAACGACTGACATGCAAGGAGGAGGAAGAGGCATTGGCACTGTTGTCAGTATTATATCCTCCTCCTCTCTCCCCTCTCTCTCCTCTCTCCCTGTCAACTGGTCGGTGACCCTGGGTGATCTGACGTAACTGTTCATCAATCTGCATCCGCTCCAGACGAAGCTGCTCAACCTCCTAGAAGGGAGGAAGAGATGGTAAGAATATAGACTAAAATATCAGGCAAATGGAAAAGCAAAAAACATAATACGAGTGATTGTACATTATTTGTGTTTAGGAAAAACAAGCAAATCTGAGATACTATTATTGGATGCACATGCGTAGTAATCATACAAACATCTACAAAACATCCACTGCGCCTTGTGTATCTTAAGTTCAATCTTTCTTGTCTCCTTCTGTCCCTCAGCTCTTCCTCTAGCAGCTGGCCCTCCACAAGAAGCTCCACCATGTCCTACACACAGTGCACAAACACACACACACAAAGCACAAGCATAGCACAAAACATGCGAACACAGTGTATACACAGCAAAGCACACACCACAAAACAGGACAATGATATCTGTGAAGTTTTCATTAAAAAAATGTAATTATTTGACATTCACAATTAATAAAGCAGACTGAAGACTGCAGTGGTGATCCAGGTGATAAATGCTGTAAGGAGGACATTTCAGACATTTTCACTATATAATGCTACCACAAACCTTAATAATCTTTGTATTTACTGTATACAGACATATCCTGTGTCGTGCTGTGTTTATGAGTCATATTAAATTATGTATGTTTCTTGATTGGTTTTATATACTTCCTCATCAAGCATCACTCTAGCGCTCAAAGCACAAATTCAAAGCAATATTGCTTCAGCAGCACTTATGAAGCACTGTTAACATGCTGACAGCCAAGTAGAGTAAGTTAGGCCTTGTGAATGGCGACGTGATTAGCCAAGAGGGGCATTCATAGGCAGCCTGCAGTAGCTGTAAATTGATGCTGTGGCACTGAGTGAAAGAAAAGACTTGGAGGACACACAGACAAACATGTATCAAGGACAAGCCGTTTTCCCCAGTTCACAAAGATGTGGCCTTACATTGAGGTAAGAGATGTGGTACTCCAACAAGACCTGAACATTACCGATACTCTCCTTAGTACCGACAAAGGTGAATGGGACCATTCCCTGTGTCAACAAAACACAAAAACACAACACACATGTTAGTATGGGACTGTCTGAAGCAAGACAGGAAGTGCACTTCATCTGTGTAGAGTTAGAAATAGTTGTGACACTAATTAGCGTTTTATAGATGGCAGCAAACAAGTCGCTGTGGCAGGCTTACTTCTTGTCTAGGCTGCTTGTTATCATTGTCTCCTTCTATCCGGACCCTCACCACTCCGGATTTGTCCACAATCTCCTGGATGACCTTACCGTTCTTACCAATCACTTTGCCTGGTGACACAAAGCAGGGAAAGATGAGAAACAGCAGTAGTAGTTAAAGTCAAAAAACTGACATTTAGAGATGGTGTAAATAGTCAGAAGGGGAGGTTTTTTTGTTCCTTCTCATTGTTACAAAGTGCTTGCTCAGAAAAAATCAAAAGAAACTTTGGATTTGTTTTGTTGGGTTCTGTTTAAAATTTGTAAGGTTTTCACCTTACTATGTCAAGAGCTATGAGGTGACATGTTGTAAATTGAGCTATATGAACAAAATTTAACTAAATATAGGAAAGATTTTGTCATTTTTAAATATTTTTGTCATGTTAAGGATTAACTTTTAAGTTACACAAATATTATAAGGAATACAAGATGACTTTCTTGCAATATATTGTGCATGACTGCCGAAATGTGCCAATGTAGCAATTACCAGCATAGGATTCCTTTGATTTCCAGCAGGTTTTTGGAATTTAAAAACTAAGAAATGTTTGTGTCTTCATACCAACAAGGTTTCTCGGCACCTGAACAGAATCCTCCAGAAACTCCAAGTAGCTCCTGGCCTTCTTAACTGCCTCTGCTGTCTACAGGACAACACAATTTTGCACACAATTAGCACAGTCTGGTTAGAATCCAGTCACCTAGTTACAACCAGATAATGACCATTGACAATATCAGCAAATACAACCACAGTAAAAATGCGAATTCAATTGAGACATTCATAAAAAGTTAATAACACTTTTATATGATGTATTCTTTTCATAGTAAGCCATATATAACCTGCCATACAAAAAAATGTCATGTATTTGTTACAGTGCCCATGCCAATCCGAGGACACCTTTGATTACATGTAACCACTTGACACACTTGTTAGTATGGTAACTGATGCCCTTTGTTGCTGAAAAGTTGGAAGGACCCAATCATAAAACTGAAGGACAAGCTGATAGCTGATACAATTTGTCAAATTAAATTAAATAAAAGGAAATATCTTTTGATTTCCACGAGTGAACCCTTTTTCACTTTGATCTTGGCTATACATTTTTTGTCATTGGTTGAGGGCCACACAACACCCTACCTCGCCATAAATCCTGAATGTGCCTGTCTCCTCATCCAGCTCAATGGCAGTGACGCCTGGAACCTTCCGTGCTTGCTGGATGTTGCTGCCGTGGCTTCCGATGGCCAGGCCCATCAGATCCGGTCTCACCATAAACTCCTCCTGGAAGGATGACACCAGGTGTCTGGAGTTCTATATAAACACAAGAACGCAGTCACATTCATGATGTTAATCTTAATAGCGGTTAATTTACAAATCATAAACTTAATCATTTTATATTTACATTTAATGCTCTAGCTAAAGCTTATATTCCTTTGAAAAATTGATCAATAACAAACGACATAAAATTCTGCTCTAGTAATGGTTGAAGATGCTATTTATCTAAATGACGTTGTGTCAACAGGACAGTCAAAAGATAAGAAAAGTAAAGTGCCAACATCACATATTGTTTCCTTTATATGTAACCACAGTCACCATGATGTAGTATTTCTGTGCAACTACTAGAAACTTAATGTGGCCCATCAGAATCTTTTTTTTTTTTTTTACCACATATTCTCCTCTTTAATTTTACATTCAAACATGAAATTTTGTGCCATGCAGAGGTAGGATGATGTGACTTCAAATGATGCAGATACTGCTGGTACACTACAGTATTATGAGCAACACCGTACATGTTCCTAAAAAAAACTTCAGTCTCTGTGTTGTCGTAACTAACTTTATATGGTACCATTAGATCACTAACCACCCTTCATGTTTCCATAGTTACTGACTTACTGTGGATGCCTGCTGATTTATTTCCAAATGTACTACAATGTACACAGCACCTGACCTCCAGGTCACTATAGTAAAATATTTTTTCTTGTTACGGACTTACCTCCAGGTGTTTTGTGGCCTCCTGGTTGCGTGACATTAAAAGCAGCTTGGTTCTCAGGCTCCGCAGATGCATGTCACTCAGCAAAGTCACACGCTTCGCTGTTGTCTCATTGGTAGACTTAACACACACACACACACAAAACACACACAGAGGAAATGAAAGAATTATGCAAACGTGCAGAGCCACTCCTTTGTTGATGATAAGTAATGTAAAGGAATAGCTAAGTCATGCACAACACAGGCATGCTGAGCATTACAAAGGTGTAACACATCCTGCAGGAGCATAGACGCCATTATATGTATCCAAATGTCATCATGGAATTACAGCAAGCCTGTTACCACAATCACTAGCTGACTGGTCTCGGGGCAGTATGAGATGCGACAGGCTCCCACAGCTTTCTTAAAGTCCTTATGGGCATTCTCACTCTGGCACCTGTAATATCAGAAAACTGTATTACTTCCAAATTGCTAATGTAAACAAATAGTTTACTTCAACATCTGATATACAGTTGACGGTTGGAAGTGAAGAAATGAGAAGACAGACAATATGTACATCTACAGCAACTGATCTACTGTAGACGTGCATTACCACTGCTAATAAAGAGAGCAAGATTATGAATTTAAGATCTGTCCATCTCTAAGGTGCTTATTGTGAAGGTGCTGTACGTACGCTTCTTGTAGATCCTGGGGAACAGGGACAGTGCACTTGTGAAAGGAGTTCTTGGTGATGGCCTTGTTGGTGTTCACTGGACGCAGACGCTCGAAGGTCACAATTTCATTGTAGGTGGCATCACAGGCTGCATACTCAATCACATAGAACTAGAAATACAGAGAGGTATAATGTGTAAAATCATCCATCCATCCATCCATCCATCCATCCATCCATCCATCCATCCATCCATCCATCCATCCATCCATCCAGCCAGCCAGCCAGCCAGCCAGCCAGCCAGCCATCCAGCCATCCAGCCAGCCAGCCAGCCAGCCAAATCCTCATTAGGGTCATGGAGGGGCTGAAGTCTATCCCAGCTGACTTAGAGGACACCCTGAAGGCAGGGAACTTTCTGGACAGGTCACCAGTCTATCGCAGGGCTATATATACAGACAATCACACTCATTCACACCTACGGGCAATTTTAGAATAATCAATTAACCTCAGCATATTTTTGGACTGTGGGAGGAAGCCGGAGAACCCAGAGAAAACCCACACATGCACAGGGAGAACATGCAATCTCCATGCAGAAAGATCCCAGGAAGGCCCGGACGTGAACCAGGGATCTTCTAGCTGCAATGCAGAAGTGCTAACAACCACGCCACTGTGCAGCCCAAAATAAAACCTAGAGACACCAAATCTAACATATTGTATACAGCAGTTCCAACAACAGTGAAAGTAGGTGTTCAACTTGCTCTTTGATAATATCGACAAAAACTGTGTTTAGCCACATCAGCATTTATGAAACTGTTCTGCTAATGACCAGGTGCTATAAGTTGTCAGGATAATAACAATACCGCTAAATGTAATATTGTAACAGCAAATAGTCAGTATAGAAACTTTTCTTCCTAACTACCAATACTTACATCTCCTTTCATCATGCGGACTTTGGCTAACCACCATCCACAAGGTTCCTGTTCATTGGCTCTGGAGAAGATCTGCCAGGAGATTAGGACAGAGCCAGTGTAAGGCACAGACAAAGAGGAACAATTAAGGACAAAAAGACAGAAAAAACAAGACTATATCTGTGCCCGACTCACCTCCACCTCCTCGCCTTCTCCAATCTCCTTCTTGGCGTCAGCAGGTGGTGGCAACCTGACATCACTGAAGGGCACCTGGCGTTCTGGCTGCCAACTAAAAAAACGAAAGAAAAACAAAGGCTTAAAACATATTTTTTCTGCATTTGTTTAAAAGTTTTGAACTTGACATGTGTATGAAGGCAGCTGAAATATCATAAAAACAGAGGCTCACTTGTTCTCAAAGGCAATGGAGAGAGAGTCATCGTGGATATCTTTGATAAAGCCCTGCAGAAAAGACACAGACACAGACAAGTGACTTAAATTACATGCTACGTATTTAAAGGTTTCGAGTGACGTTTATTTAGTTTATCTTGTTCATGCACGCAAAAACGCACTCAGGTGAGAAGAAGGACACTGGGAAGAAGAGTTTTTTTTTTTTTAAATGAATATGGCTTTAAAACTCATTGGACCTCTTTGTCATAATGCAACATTACCTGTATTTATAATGAAAATTTAAATGATAGCTGTAACAATCAGTTGTGGTTATCGGTAATATGTCCTGGTCAGTTAACAGGGGCTCAATCTGGGGCTCCAGTTTCTCAAATGGGTGGATTTGACACTATTCTTTATCATGTATGATGGTAAATTCCATATTGTTGACTTTTAAAATAAGTTGGCAAAATGAAAAATTTAATTTAAGAGATCTGAGAAACTGTAATTGAAATATTATAGCATTTTTAAGTGAAAAAGAGTTACTCAGCAGTGAAAAAATAGTTTGATGCAGCCCACAGGAATATTTTTTTTTTACAAATGCCAGTATACTAATTACCACATTATATGTATCACCACTACTTACAATGTGGTGTACTATTTATTATTTAGATGTAGTTTTCTATATCCCCAGTTTTTCATCTTTCCTGGTTAGCTATCAGACACTTGAATTTTGCTCTGGATCTAAAAAAGTACCTGTCTATCTATATACATACACTTGAGCTTTATAAGTTTTTTTTTTTTTTTGATTAGCTATAAAGAAACAAAAGAACTGAGCATTTTCTACATATTCCAGACATGTTATTTAAGAGATTTGACAGTCCTGTGTGAAAGGCGCGGCCAGTTACATCATATTTTTTTTAAAAGCCATAGAATCACACACTCGTGTAACCCAAGAGTCCAAAATGCAGCTTGGGGAGAGTGATCAAAGTGTCTCATGAAAGCAGGGTTGGGTAGACAGAGAAAAAACACAGTAGTGCTGGAGTAATCTGAGGCATAGAGGTGAGACAAGAAAAGGTGGAAAAGGAAAAGGAGATGAGAGAAGGAGCGAGGAGACACACAGGGATGGTGAGAGGAAAAGAGATGGGAGCATTACTTTGGGTAGCCGGTCTAGAAATAGCTTTTAAGTCTGTGGTATCAGTGACCCTCTCCTGACATGCCAGCTGGTCAGGATTGACAAGGAACAGCTGGCTCACACATTCACATAGAAAAAATAGCTTAGGCATGATGAAGTATCAAATAATAGACAGCGACAGTTCAGCATGGAGTCTGTGCAGAGAAAGAGCTCTAAATCACTGTCATAAACACAAAACACCAAACACTTTAACACACTACACGAACAAACCCTGAGTTGATAACCGTTAAAAAAAAAAGACTAAACGACGTACAGTAACAGTCGGCTGTACGCGCAACTTACTTTAGCCACATCTTTCGACGTCAACAGTTAGGCAACTAGCAAGTTAGCTAACTTTTAGCTCGGTTACGCTGCCACCACAGTCAAGCAAAAATTATAAACACCTTATAGTGAATTTATATTCGACTTGTCGCAGACATGACCGCATTTCTTCACATTTGGGTTACAAGAATGTCGCTAAAAAGTGACAGTTGGCGAAGACTTCCGAGCGATGCTAGCTTAGCCTGCTAACGCTGGCTAGCAGTGCTTGTGTAAGCTAATGACAAGCACTTAAGTGGGTTCTGAGCAAGTCGGAACATGTTACCGTGGTCCAGGAGACTTCAACTGCGATACTGTATCGTGTTTCAAGCTTTTATTTGCGATGCCGTGTTGAGGAGCCGGTATTTACCTTGTAATAAGCCCCGTTGGAGCCACGGACCTCCACCACCAGTTCTTCCATATTGGACACGCAAAGGATGTTGGGACGACAGGTGCTCCTTGAAGCATCAGCAGAGAAGTTTGAGGAATGAGGAGGTTTCTGCTCTTCACTGCTTTCACTTATTGCTCCACACTCATTTAGTCACCAAAGAGGTAAGACGTGTTGCCATGTGGAAGACTTCAAATCAGCTTTCTGCTGTTTATTCCTCATTTACTGCCATGTTTGTGGTATTAAATTGCTCTCTAGACACAAACTCATGACAGCTAGAGTAGGCTGTTCACATCCCACTTATCCCATAATGTAAAAAAAACCCAATTCATTACAAATAAAAGTCATACATGCGCAATTTTATTTCAATAAAAGTGCATATTGTCACTCTAATGTAGCCCGCTGAAAGTATCAAAGGTACACATGCACAAAATGTATGCAATCTTGCATACACTTCTGTAATTGCTAATAATTAAGGTTCCTAGAGGCCTGTGCATACATTTGATTCTCTTTTTTGTTAGTGTGATGCCCCGAGCCGAGGCTTACAGTTCCTACCAGCTAAGTCCCAGGCATCTCACACAATATCCCTGCTTGTAGGGAATCACACAGAAAACCTACTTCCCCACATACTATCTCAAAGGGACATTTAAACTGTAGAATAACTATTGATCACTTCTTTGTTTGCTGGTTTTAACTACAAGACAATATTTCACCTCCAGCTCATTTATATGCTCTTCTGGATTGTTTTAAGTGTTTTTGAAATGTTCTTTGGTATTATTTGTAACATATTTTTGGTTGAACAATTCTAAAATTGAACTGTTCAATCAGTTCAATTGGTTGAGCAATTCTGAAATGCAGTTAGTAATTTCTAAAGGTTGCAATTTAGGTTATGTAAAATGTGACTATTAATTAATGAGACTAATACTGAAATTCAATTTGATTGAGCAGGTTGAAACGTCAGGTTTTTGCTCAGCCACGGATCAGTCTAAACTATGTGATTATGTTACTCAGGCCTGGACGCTGTGGTGCATCTGATATGATCACAGTCTCAAACTTTCACAGCCACACCTTGTACATTTTGCTCTGCATGTAATCCACTTTAAAGTGTCATATCAATGGTTTTACAAAGTCATGCTTTCCTGCTTTGGTGACAGTGGTCCTTTTTTCAAGTAGTAATGCTCCTTCGGACATTTTAAATCTAATACACAGTTGATATTGAGCTGAAGCTTGACTTAAACACATTATATCACAAATCCAATTGCAATATTTCTCAAGAAATTCACATTGAAGTATTTTTACTAAATTATTCAACCTGAATGTACATGGAAACTTTTTTTTTGTTTGTTTTTGCTGTTATTCTTCCTGTCAATATCAACCATTACAAGAGACCTTCCTCAACACTTTCAGTGCAAGAGATTGGGGCATTATCTTCATAAATACAAAAGCCCTACATTTTCTGAAGCAGTCTGAGTTCATCAATTTAAGTAAATAAACTTGTGCATTGTAGTGTATTTTTACTCAGCGCAAGAACTGTGTCAATGTCACAATGTGATTAGTAAGAGATCTCTTACAGACCCCATCCAGTGAAAATCGTTTTTTTTCTACCTTATTAACAAGTCTTCATTGTGTTTTTTTATATGCTTCAAGACAGATCAGGAGTGAAATAAGATGTCAAATCCTGGCTGGACAATTACACCCTGAAGCTGCAGCATCAAAAATATGGATTCAGACTTCTGGGGTTTCATATGTAACAAACATAAGGAACCAGTCCTGTCAGCTTGCAGTGTGTGACTGTTGGTGTCATTATTCTTTTTCATATCAATTTCCAATTCAAACATCCATCCATCATCTACACACCACTTAATCTTCATTAGGGTCTCAGGGGGGCTACAGTCTATCCCAGCTGACTTAGGGTGAGAGCAGGGGGACACCCTGGACAGGTCACCAGTCTATCACAGGGCTGCATATAGAGACAAACATTCACACCTACGGACAATTTAGAATCATCAATTAACCTCAGCATGTTTTTGGACTGTGGGAGAAAGCCAGAGAACCTGGAGAAAACCCACACATGCACAGGGAGAACATGCAAACTCCATAGAGAAAGATTCCAGGAAGGCCGGGATGCAAAGCGGGGATCATCTAGCGACAGTGCTAACCATCTAACCAGCCATAAAACAAGTCTTGATAAAGAAATTATTTCAACAATCCATGAAAACTTTTCTCTTTCAGAAGAAATCCTTCAGCAGAACATAAATCCCACATCTGTCCATCAGTCACACACTCACACTCTTCTATCAGACTCTTGGAAGTCTTTTCAGTTCTGCCATGTCGGTACCAGGGATCTTCTAGCTGCAAGGCGAAAGTGCTACCCACCAAGCTACTGTGCAGCCCCAGTTCACACATGTATTGGCAGAATTATTCCAATAAGACAACTTTCCAGTGTGCAACATAGAGTAGTTTTCCAGTGTTTAAGCAGAGTCGTAGGTGAGTTGGTGGGCTCAGGACTGCAGTGAAGGAGAAGGGATGGGGAGAGAGAAGCAAGGACTAGAAGTTTAGACATGGTGTAGAGGTCCATCTAGGCCATTTTAAGACAGTAAAGGATTATCTTCGTGGTTAAAAAAAAGTCTAAATATGTAATTGGATACATATAAATAAAAATCAGGTTAAATCAACACCAGAGAGCAACTTTAATTTGCCAGAATAAGGAAGAAATGATTACAGCAAACAAAACCTGTTGCAGTGGTAATAGAAGCTTTTATGATGCATCAATTTAATTATGCTTATGTGTTTTTTGTGTAAATTCCAATACAGTAATAATTCCAGAAAATATAGTGAAATAAAAGCAATAGTTCGGCCCTAAAATGCAGTGAAGTTTCAGTAAAAAGGAGGTCAAAAAAGAAAACTGCCAAGTAAAGTACAACTTCAAATTGCTATATAGTGTATAAACGTCGCTTCCTTTCAGTGAGTTTCAACATTTGCAACAATTAAAAATAAATAAAGTTACACTAAATTTCTATATATTGAATTTTAACCACATTTTCCTGATAATACTTTCTTCTATATTTTACTTCAGTAAAAATTTTTAAGGCAGTACTGTTCGTTGTAATGGAGTACTTTGACAGTGTGTAGTGTCACTACTTAAACTGATGTTAAAGGTTTAAATCATTTGTCCACCACTATTCAGATTTTTATAAACAATTGGTGCGGACTGGTGCCCCGACAATACATGTCTATGTGTTGACAGTCAGTTTCAAAGTCAATACAAAAACACATCCTGTGGTCTCATCTGGAATGTTTCATCCTACACCTTAAATCTGCTTAAATCTTTAAGCTCAGCTTCACAGGTAATGGGGAACTAAAATACAGTAATGTACTGAGAAGCAGGGAAAAATGTGACCGTTTGATGAGTAGTTGTGAAAAGCTAAAGGAGTGGTGCTTACATAAAGAGCGAAAAAAAAAGAAAAAGGAGGCAAGGACCTCACCTCATCTTTGTGCAGAGTTCTGGTTGCTCGGCTCTTTCTTACAGGTGTGGATTTGGTCCAATGAATCCCCTTTCAGTCCTTGTATTGCCATTGTGAGCGCAAGTCACTTCAAAGTCATACTGAGTGGTGACATTTGTCCTACAGTGAAGCATTTCTGTCCTGATGAGAGTTCATTCTTCCAGAAGGATGACGGCAACAGTGGTTACTGAAGGACTGATGAGCGTGGAAACAGTGACCATGTACAATGGATATCCAAGCCATCCGATGTACTCCCAGCCAGGCAAGTTTTATAATAATAATGACAATAAAAGAAGATATTCTGACTCGGTGCGAAACAGAAGAACTTTCATCAAGGCTCCAAGCAGCTCTGAAAACTTGTGGAACAATGCTTTATTAAGATACTTTATTTTGATGTTTCTGTTAGCATGTGAGTGATATAGACTGGCTTGAATATACTAATTAAGTATAATGATTAGTTACCACACTCAGCCTCGTTTGCTGTACCAAAACCAATAACATTTTCTGTTCTAACTCAAGGCAAACTGTTTTGAATGCAGAACAAAATAAACTATCTCCAGAAATTCACATTTGCTGTATTTTTTTAATGCAGAAAAGTAGCAAAAAGAAAATTTTAGTAGGTCTCTTCTTTCTTAGTGGTATCTCTGAGGAGTAATATAATGTACAGCATTGCTACATGGCCTACTCCCCTGACAAAATGAGACACATTTACTCATGAGTACATAAAGTCAGATTTATCATACCTGGCTCATTTTACATTACATTTGAACAGATCTTCACTCATCCTGCATGGAGGAAATAACACTGCGTTATATTATAATAACTGTGAAATACAAAGGAGCCATTCTAAAGGCTCAAACTTGTCAAAATATCCTAATTTTTAACAATTGAAACTATTGGAGCTCCACTGCATCCACTGCAGGTGATGTTTTTCTCCAGCTAATGACTCTTGAATCAAACATCATTCATACAAAAATATATCTGTGTCTGTCAAAGCGTTTATTGAGCCACTTCACAAGCTGTTGTGTATGGTTACTCTGGAACGGTTTAGATTTGGTGGAAAAATGCACGTAAGACTATAGTTAGTGTAACAGCCACAGAACAGAGAGCAGGCAGCGGCTCATCTTTTACAAACAGCTACTGTGACACCTAGTGGTCAATGTTTCCCTCCAGAGGACTGTTAGTCTGAGCAGCTGATATTTCCTCTGATCTGGCTCCACCATGAGACCAGAGACACACTACAGAGATACATTTTGAAATGATCACAATGTAAAATCAAGCAAAGCACATGTGAAAATAAAGACAAAATGCTGTTATATGCAGTTAATTGCAAGGGAATGTGAACAGTTTTTGTTCAGCGTTCTGCTCACTGTCGAGTTGGGTCAAGGTAAAAAAAAAAAAAAAATCAATTACTTTAAAGTTTTCATCAGTTTGGAAAAGTCACTGCAACTTTGATTTGGTCACACAAACCAAATGACCACTTATAGCAAAATTCAGGGCATGGTTTAAAATGAATCAATGTTTCCAAACAAAAAGTTTACCTCAACACCAACAATTCTAATAGAAATTGTGCAAAAATGTTATTACTCCCAGATTCATTTAACAAAATACAACAACTGGTTTCTATGTTCAGTCACAAGCAACTCAAACATACAAAGGACATGTCTGTGTCCTGTTAATTTTCTTCAGTGTACAAATTGATAAAATCACTGACTTGGTATTTGTGTAAATTTACTGAGTATCACAGGTTTTTAACAGGTAACTGCATGGAGTCTACAAGTTAAAGATAATATGACAGTACTGATTTGAAAAGATGTGTCAGTGATATCAGACAACAATCTTCACCATGTTATTAATCACAACAAAACTGCCATTTACAAAAAAGCAGTCATAATAATAATTCAAATTTTCTTAGCTTTTGAAATATTTCCTTTATTCCACAATGACTCTTTAAATGGCTGCTGTACATGGATGTAGTTACACATGCAAGAAAAAAATCCAGATGTTTCCAAATACAAATCAAAAAAGGAAAAAAGGGATAGGTAAAAAAAAAAAACACGTAAATTAGCAAACAAGCTCACTAGTGCTATTACAGCAAAATACCAAAAATAGCGCATGATTAAATCACTTTGTTAAAGTTATCCTCAACAACATTTAATGATGTCAATTAAACAATTAAATTGTTACCGTGTAATTACATTCTTCCAGTTTTTTCTCTCATGTCTGACTTACTGCAATGGTAGTAACTATTTTATTTAATTACACTGTACAACACTATTAAGCAAAATGAAAAATTAAACAAGTGCTTCATATTAAATCTGTACATATGTAACTTAGAAAAACGTGTATAAAACTGCACAAACAGGAGCTGTTACACAGCACAACATTTTTAAAAAGCGCATCTTTAAGGATGCACTGAGGCGTCTTTTTTGCAGTGTGACACAGTGATGAGGCAGAGATGAAGACGGCGTGTTCCTGTAGTGTTTGTACTGTGTGGAACTCACTGCGTGTGCAGCTCTGTGGTGAAAATATTCTGCTTGGTCTGAAGACATTACCACAGACCCTCACAGTCCGCCTGATAGTCTGTCCTCACGTTCTGATTTAAACCAGTTTACCAATTCCATTATGCTAAGCCCGAACACTGGTTGGGAAATGATGAACGATTATGTGAAACACATAATCTCCCTGCTGCACCATCATTGCAATATGACAGCCAAATTTCATTCATCCTATCCAATTTCTTCCTTATTTAAGGAAAGAAAATTACTGGTCCCAGTAATCAGATATGTAGCGAGGCTGTGTGCAGGAGTTAAGCCCACTCCCATTAGGCTTTCTGCCTTGCTCTGGCTCTACTCAAATACATGCACATACACACAGAAAAGCAGATACACATGTTCCACATGTCTGACCCTCCTCAGTTCTCACATCCCCTTTCACCCATTTCAAGGACTATTATTTGGCCTTGATATATTCTCTACAACATCATCCGTTAGCGATGCCAGTTTGAAACACAGTGTCCTTTAAGTGGTTTAGAGAGCTGCATGCAGGCAGTTCTCCCACACACACACACACACACACACACACACACACTTGAAACTCTCTTCTGAAAAAGGCCTGCACAAATGTTCTTTAACCAAACAACAACATCATTTTTGAAAATTAGGCAAAATTAGATAAGAATGCAATTTTGTCTTTTTGCCTGTGATTATCCTTTGACAAAAATCAAACATAATGGTGAGATATTATGTGGCACCAATATTCATTCCGTCCTCGCTATGTTTCCCTTTCTGTGGAGCAAAATCACCAGTGGGCTACCATATTAAGCACCATGTAATTTATTGCTAATACACTCTGGATATCATAGGCCCTTAGAAAGCTCCAGTGTCACAAACAGAGTGAAGAGTATTGAGCCTATGACTGTTTGTTCTCCTCCATGTCCAATTTCTCTCTCCAATCGGGAATGCATTATAGGTGTAATTGAAAATTAGTAGTACATTTTTTTTTTTTTTTTGAGGGGTAATTTATCAGGCCTCATTGTTCCTGTGTGACACCTCCAGGGCCTGTTTCTAACAAGGAGCCCGGAGCACCGAGAGGCTTTCTGCTTGCCCAGGCCCCGCAGCGCTCCCTCTGCTTTGTCACTAATTGTGGCCTCCTCTCCACTGAATTGTGATTCGGCTAAAAGAGCTTGTTGGCTCGATGCAATGAAGCTGCCGGTGACGCTCTCACCATTATCAAAGATACTCTTGATCTTTTCAAAAGCAGGAAATAGATTTTTTTCCCAAGCCCCTGTTCAATCACACAGGGGGCTGGGGAGGGGGAAAAAAGTAATTTGCAATGCGTCCATTAGTTCTTCATTAAAGCAAGATTAAATTGCACCTCAAATCACATCTGCCTTTTCTAGAGCAAAGGGTGACAGTTTTAGGGCCAAAACTAATTACTAGTGCCAATGAATGAGAGAGGAAAACAGGGCTGTTTTTACATGAGATAGTGTGGCCTGTCATTATATTCAGACTAATTCCACTCTGCCTGCTCTCTTAATGAGACCAGAACGTCCTCACATCTCTCTCTCTCTCTCTCTCTCTATCTGCCTGCGCTCCAAATGTATAATTTTGATAGCACTTGGAGTTTGCATTAATTAATTTTTCTGCGAGACCTTCTACAAGTGCCAAATCTGTGATGTTCTGAATTATTATTTAGAGAGAAAGAAAGGACAGACAGACAGACAGGCAGACAGGCAGACAGACAGACAGAGGGGAAAAAGAGAGAGACAGTTTCACAGTGAAAGAGAATAAAAGTGAGACAAATACTAACTGTATCTGCCTCCACTCTCCATCCACTTCCTACTTGTCTGCTGTTTGAGATGTGTCGAGTGGCTGTTAAATCACTTTAAGAGAGTCAAAAAGCTGATGTTTGGCGTCTTCAATAAAAATACAAACTTTGTAAAACCTAAGAAGCAAACTAATGCAGTACAAAGTGCACTCACTGTCTTTTTGTCTTGTGTGGAGCTTTAGCATGACAGATATTCTCAGTCATTTCAGATACTTAAATAGTTGCGCTAAACATTTTTTCTAATTACTTTGCACTGAGTTTTGAAAGAACCAGTTCATTCTCTGTTTACAATTTTAAAATGCAATAATGAATATATTCAGTGACCAACGATGTACTGTTTGTATGATGGATTGAGCACTTTGACAAAGTTTTTCTTGAAATTTTGGCCGCAGAAGTAAAATTAAAATCAAAAGGATTTGGCAGGTGCAGATTCTCACATTTGGATGACTTGAATCGTAGGAACTGAAGTCGATGGCAATTAGCACTGAAATCAACATTAATGTTCTGTTTTGAATAGTCAGCTTCATGGCCACCTCATTAGTGATCTTTCATTTAGCGTGAATCTCTGCATTTGTCTGTTCGGTTAGTTTTCTGCAAAACACGCTTGAGTTACCATCGCCACCAACACTGAGTTTCCAACAGAAGCTTCTATTACACTTCTCATTTGCAGACTGTTCGATTAAACTAATGGGAAAATGTGCTGTTTCCCAACTCCTCAGCTCTTCTTTTTCCCGTCTCGCCTCGGATCGACAGACGCTCCTCTCCCCCGCTGGAGGTTGAGGGTGGTTAGATTAGCTCGGAGCTGAGAGCAGTCAAGTCTCACAAACAGGATTTAGCATGTTGTCTCATAGTGGCAGCTCTGCCTGGGATCACATGGTACTGATGAGCCCTGGGGCATAACATGCTTATGGCAGATACACTGCGATTTACAGAGACAGGAGAAGTGCAGAGTACACCAACTTAACATGTGTGCATTTGTTAACAGTGCACAAAGTTGAGATGTTGGCATCTTTAAATGAGTCAACAATGTTGTGAGGCTTTACCCCCGCGCTGTGTATAAATCTCTTAATGCACCTTACAGGCTTTTCAGAGTTGCCAGCTGATTAGCCCTCTCAAGACGATTTTTGCCATCCTTAAAATTTTTTTTTTTTTTACATACAGTGCATTTTTTTCCTCGCAAGGTATCAAACCTCCTTTCCTTGCAAAAAAATATATGCACTAGCACTAATTTTTTAAGCAGAGGAATCACCCCACTGGTTTCTGCTGAAGTGAGATTTGGCTGCAGAGACCGCACTGGTTCCAGAAATTCAAACCTCATACCATTCCAGGCTGGGCTTATCCTAAGCTTGTTAGTATGTGTGATGCCGGCACCGATAGGGACCTCTACATTACCATAACGCTGCTGAATTAACTATGATCTTCCACTGCACCGGGAGAAAAACTGGCCCACAGAAGTTTTGCAATATGCTGTGCAGGATATTATGATAACATGCAATAATAAATGTTTATAATCTACTTAGTAGAGGGCCAGGGTTCAAATATGTTTCTATATTAGGCTTATTAATGCTCCCAAAGATTTTCTGTCCCACCATCAGAATAGCTGAGTGAAATATGCACACTTAACCAGAAATGGGAAAATAAAAGGTCTCAGCATGGTGATTAATTAAAACGGAGATTGTGCAGTGATTTAGGACACAACAGAGAGAAATGCTGCAGTTAAAATGTAGCATAATGCTGGAGCAAATGCAACCATTAGGCACACTGAGGACACTTCCTAATGTCTCTGCTAACAAGGAGTGTACAATTATATATAAAGGGCACATTTTATATTAATTTTGGTATTGTTTACACCAAAAATAAATTGGGATTTAAAAGGGATTTAGTATTTCTGCACCACTTTTATATCCCAATACTGTGGCGAAGTCTTTGAAACAGCATTAAGACTGTTGTTAGGGAGGTCAAATTTACTGAATATGAATATATAAATTGATGAAAATCATTATACTACTGCAGCTTATTACAACTCTGCATTGAATGTATGTAATATTTAGATTATGCGGTGTGTTTTATTCGCCATTGTTCCTGACTTAGTGGATATCTCTGTGAAACTCTGGGCTCTTCTGAAAAATTTACAATAAAGTTTTGGGTGTGATCAATTTTCAGCCGAGCAAAATGAATTTGCAGTGAAGCAAAAGGTGCATCTGTGAGGTCTAAAGTAATACTTGAACACTCATTTGTGTCCTTGTTCTGAATTAAATTGAAAGATTGATGCCACTCTTGTGTCTGTACAACAAATGAGATGGGTGATTTGTTACTCATGTGGTCTAATTGATCCCTCTGTTTCCAGTCTTTGCTGACCGTACAGATATGATTCTCATCTAACTCTGCAGAAAATCTAATAAGTATATTTAAAACTGTCAGTCTAGGTTTTAGAATTAGGCAGTAGCGCTTCTTTTTGCACATTTTAAATATGCATTTCATATTACACTGCAAAGAGACTTGCATCAACTCTGTATTGAATCTATGTGAACGTCAGATTACATCTGTGCTTTGTTTTACACACTTCCTCAAAATTCCTCTTTTTTGATTTTTTTTGTGAAACATTGTGACCTCAAGAGGAATTTTAAATAAAGTTTTTCGCTGCACTGCCTACTGCACATCCATGAAAATTGGATCAATATTCTCTCTGCAAAAAAAAGCTATTAAACATATTTACCAAAATGTCTCATTATAAGTGTTGAAATCAAGTAGTGGTGCTGTTCTTCTGCTACATTTTTAAAAATGCATTCTATATTACACAGCAAAAGAGACTCACTTTACCTCCTGCTCATATAAATTAATAATCAACCGCTGCTGCAGCTAAAAGTCCTCCTCTGACCTGCACTGTTAATCTGACTGCTGGGTGAATGTTTCTGTGGAAATGCCATAAGGCCTGCACACATCCGAGACGCATTAGACGATACACTCCTAAAGTATCCTTATTATACTGCTCGTCTTATTTTGATAAACAGTAATTTGGTGTCATGGAGGACAGTAAGGACTGAATGGGACTTGTCTGTCTATCTGCCTCTCTGCCATTCACACCATTTCTCTCTTGGGTTAAGACTCCCCTCTCTCCCTCTCTCTTTCTCTGTGTTGACACATATACATATCACACACCAGGATTAGTATGACGGTGACTGTAACAAACCTCTCTTTTGAAAAAAAAAGAGAGAGAGAAAGAAAGAAAGGGGGGAAAAAGCACCCTATTCTATAGTGGAGGTGCCCAGCCAGAAAATAGCATACTTAGACAACAATGGCGTGGTAAGTACCTTAGCATGGATCAGCGCTGGCAGAGTGAAACACATTACAAAACAATGGCTGACTGCCTGCCTGCTTGGCTGCTTGGCTGGCTGTCAGGAGCCGTGGAGCTGCCATGAGCTGCCATGCTGTTATTTGTAAGGGGAGAGAAAAGGAGACAGAGACACACATCATCATCTCGCTCCTCATCGCCGTAAACACTGGTGTGAATGACTGGTCACAGAGAGTCTAATCCCGCCTGCAGACGTATCTCCCATGATCCCCCTCTGCAAAATGTGCCGTGTGATGTTGTTCCACTACGTGACAACAACATGGATGTAGATGCAGAGGTGACAGGAGGCCGACACTAAAGCTTGGCTCAGTTAGATGCGGTTTGATCTTTAGCTTAATATCTTTTTTCTTTTTTTCAAATTTGCTTTTGATTTGGCAAATAATGTCATGAACTGTGATGCACTTAAAGTTTAAAAGATGCAATTAATGACACGAAATAAACAGAATTGCAGCAAGAAGTAAATGAACTCCAATTCAGGTCTTTTTGAATAAACGCTCTCTGGTTTCAGCATCAGAAATGTGAAGATTTGCTACCATGTTTTGTTTTATTTTATGATAAACTGAATTGGATAAATTGGATTTTTGACTGTTGACGCATCAGCTTGGATTGTGGAAAAACAGAATTCATTTTCTGTGTCTTTTGACATTCTATAGACCAAATGATCAATCACTTATTTGAGAAATAAAAAAACTTTTTTATTTATTTATTTATATATATATATATATATATATATATATATACATATACACACACATATAAAGTTTTTTTAATTTTTATTTTTATATATATATATATATATATATATATATATATATATATATATATATGTGTGTGTGTGAGCAGATTCCAGACTAATAACAGAGTTAGTGGATTAAAATTCGATATATTAGAAACAGCTCCCACTATACTGTAACAAAAAAGATTAGCAATCCCAAACAAATTAAAAAGCACAATCCTAATTTTAAATAAATGGCAAATAATCCTGCAGCCGACTTATTGCTAAAATAACACAGAGAATATACAGCAATTATTACCCTCCATATCATATGTTCAAAATGACACATTTACATTCCAATATTTTGATATGATCTAAATCAGGTAGTCAAATATATTCCAGTTTTATTATTGGACCAATAATGAGTTGAGATTGTTTAATGCCAGTTAAAAGAGGAAAAGGGCTTCTGTAAGAAGGAGGGGGGGAGGGGCGTTACTAATGATATAAGAGCGAATGTTGGAGCATCTCCTGGAAATCTGGCAGAAATCCTAATGTCGCTCCTGTCCCTCTTTTAATGCAAACCAAATGAGCCTGCACTGTAATAAGAAGCTTCCCAGAATTAGTTTCCGTTTGCAGAAAATTGCGAGAAAAAAAACCCCAGTACCTTTATCTATGAATTTCACTCCAGCATAAGCAAAAAAAAAAAAAAAAAAGCAGACCCTCCTCTGACATTATTTGGATGACGTTCCATCAGTAGCAGCAGCAAGAAATAACATTGTGCAAATTCTATGCATGTTAATGATAAATAGGAATCCACCTGCTCACAGATAAAATGAGTTTAATTTCCCCCCACCCGCGCCCATGTGCCTGCCTGGCCTTTTAGAAATTACTTATGCACAGCTATTATTAAAATAGGGCCAGAGCAAATGAGAAAGAAGCGCTATCTCTGGAGAGTGTGGCTGGGTTTAGACTGCTGCTGCTTCTGCTGCTGCAGCTGCTGCTGCTGCTGCCAGGACTCTGCTTCACACAGTCAGCGTTTCCTCCCCGCACACATACAAGCACATGCACGGAGGCAAACGCACACAGGGACGGAAGCTTGTGCAGACACACCTCACCTCCTCTCAGCTCTTGTGGCAGCTCTGACCCTGTATTTACTAAATTAACCCAAATCCTTTTTTGGGGGGGGGTGAGTTTGAGAGTGTAATGGAATTTGCAGGCTTTGTGAGAACATCTATCTGCATGAGTGTCTGTTTGCGCGCATGCTAATGTGCACACTTGTATACCAGCGAGAGTATGCATGTGTGTGTTCCAGTGTACATGTGCACACTTGGGCGTGCGTGGCTGTTTTGTATCCGAATGTAATTTTGTTGTTGGAAGGAAATTTCCTTTGGGTGTACAATGTGCTTGTCCCTGCATCTTTAGAGTAGCTGAGGATGTAACAATTGAATGTAGAAGACTTTGAAAATATGAGTCATAAGTGGTGACTAAAATATTTATTTATGTATTGGACGAAAGGAGATGGAAAAATGAAAATTGGGAAAGGCAGGAGGGAACAGAGGCCAGGTGTTAATAAAAAAAAAAAAAAAGGTCACAGCAGGAGTGTTTTTGTTCAAAGGGTACGGTATACTCTCTGCTACCTCTGCTCCATTAGCAAATCAACAGATTCCTCTCATCTCTCACTTTGGCCTTGAACACTTCCAGAACATTCATCCTTTTTATCCACACAAGCTGAAGGATGTTCTGATGGCTGACTGTACAGCCTCTCTCCAACCTGAACCCTTGCCTCCTTGTCGTTCAATAATGAGCAGAAGAGAGAGAGAGAAAAAACACAACATACAAACTGGAACTGGAAAAAAAAGTCTAAATTGGAACTGAATTGAACACTCGAAGGTGACATCCTGACATTGTGTGAAATTAAAAACTGCCTGGCTGCTAGGAAAGACAGAAGAGCGTGTTCATCTGCTGACAATAGAGCTGTCAGAACTGTATGGCAAGAACAATGTTTTAAGCTTTGCGCATTTTATATTAAATAAGTCAGTAAAGTGAAAAATATGGAACACTGGATGCCTCTTCTGCAATGAAATGGAAAAAATAAAACAAACATTATGCCATTAGGCTGTGAGGAATAACTCAGAGGATACACAGGACAATGATGCGCTGACTTGTTTGCATTTTGTCTTGGGGCTTCCTGCTGTGTGTGTGCTTTTTCTAATGACTGCTCGCTGGGAGGGAAGCGGCCCTTGGGGGACGCTAAGACTCTAATAAATGAGGTTCGCTCTCCACTTCAGGCACTCTCAGGGCAGCAATTATGTCAAAACAGTGTTTATAGTTGTAACAGTATAGAATATTTCTGTCCTGTTCTTGACAGGTTTTCTGAAATTACCATGGAGCTTTGTCGCTATGCCACCATCTAATGTTTCTAAATGATATGCTATAGTTTACAAATACTATGGTTATTGTCATTACAGAGTGTGAGCGCTGAAGAAAAACCCTGAAGACATATTATTGTGTTGACACACTTCAGTGTTTAATGCATGCAGCACAGTATTTAAGAATGAATAATGTATGTAAATGCACATATAATGTGTACACTGCTGTTTTAGGATCACTATGTCATTCTGCAGCAGCCAACAGTGGGTTCACTGCAGCACAGCTGCTGCGCGTTGCTCAAGTTCTTCCCATTGTTAATCTAGAGACGAAATGTATGGTTTTAATCCCTCTGAACCCCAAGGTTTGAATGGCATGATTTCTTTTCAAAATTGAAAAAATTACATCATTTATCAGAGCTAGAAATACAGAAAGAATCCGCAGGCTTTTTCAACATTCAGATAGTCCTTAAATGTACCACGTGATGTGCGATTTCAGCAGGAAAAACAACAAATTCGAGCGTAAAATGGTCATATTCCATCAAAATAATTTTTATTCTACATATCTCACTCAGTTGGCTGCACAGTGGTTAGCACTGTCACCTTGCAGATAGAAGATCCCTGGTTTGCATGCCGGGACCTGTCTGCATAGTTTTTGCATGTTCTCCCTGTACATGTGTGGGTTTTCTCCGGGTTCTCCGGCTTCCTCCGACAGTCCAAAAACATGTTCAAGTTAAATGATGATTCTGAATTGTCCGTAGGTGTGAGTGTGATTGTTTGTCTGTATATGTAGCCCTGTGATAGACTGGTGACCTGTTCAGGTGTCCCCTGCCTTCACCATAAGTCGGCTGGGATAGACTCCAGCCCCCCTAATGAGGACCAAGTGGTATATAGATGGATGGATGGAACCTCACTCAATAGGCTGCACAGTGGCCTATTGAGCAATATTGCCTTGCAGCTAGAAGATCCCTGGTTTGCGTCCTGGCATCCCCGGGATCTTTCTGCATGGAGTTTGCATGTTCTCCTTGTGCATGCGTGGGTTTTTTCCTTGTACTACGGCTTCCTCCCACAGTCCAAAACCATGCCAAGGTTACTTGGTAATTCTAAATTGTCTGTAGGTGTGAATGTGAGTGTGATTGTTGGTCTCTATATGTAGTCCTGTGATAAACCTGTCCAGGATGTCCCCTGCCTTCACCCTGTCAGCTGGGATAGACTCTATGGATGGATGGATGGACAGATATCTCGCTCAAAAATTTGCCATAAAAACAAGCCATTTACACCAGATGTCTGCCAAATATTCAAAGACTGTTAGACTGAACTGCAGGCAGCGTTTACACAGAGCAGAGAGAGATGAGTTAAACTGAGAGAAAGGTAATAGCATATCAGCATGGCTCAAAAACCATGTACAGAGAAGCAAGTTGTTGGAACATACATTCACCATGGTGAAGTATCTTTGTAGAGTTGAAGTGCAGAGTAGCGTGAAAAGCACTGAGTTTGAGGTGCTCGTAAAAATGGAAAATATCTTTAGCATGTGCAGGAGCAATTTCCAGTATTAGCAACACCTGTAGGCACCCACATAGTACATAGTGACTCTTTCAATCTTCCTAAAATAAATAATCAAAGAAATTCATCTGATAGTTTTTCTTTTGCATGCCTTAAATATAAAACATACCTAAAATATAACTATCATACTGCGCAAAAGATATCTCTCAGTTCTCTCTACTGAGCTACCTAGAAAACCTCATTTTATTAAGATGAGTGCTGAAGCGTGCCTGTTGAGTTACGAGACACCCATACTTTCCCCATATTTCTGTCATATTTTACTCATTTTGTGTATGTGTGGGTCAAAACATATTACCAACAAACACCTATTATGGACATTAGAGAGAAGAGTGATAAGAATTCTAAATAAGCTGGGTTCAAGTGGTTGTATGTTGCAACACAACTCTGTTAACTGAGCTGCATATCTTTTTCTCAACATCTGGAGATGATGAATGAACAAAGTGAATGCATGTTTCCATATGTGAAGTTAAGAACAATTCGATATTAGTTCAACTGCTGTTCAGTCTAAAGAAACAGTTGAAACATTTGACAACGCTGTTAAAAGTATTTCAGAAGTGGCGGCTGTGGCGGATCATCTGCGTTGTTTACTTACTGCGAGGAGGGGAAGGCTGTGAAATCAAATGTTTTATCTCCTCCTTTAGGTATTTGTTAAGAGCCGCTAAAAAAATCTTCAAGCAGTCCTTTAACTGAATACAAGAGAGGTAATCAAACCAGTTAGATTAGCTCTTAAATACAAAGTTTCCAAGTTTGTCAGTGTGAAACAGACCTGCTGATTTCACGCTGGATTTAAGAGAACGCAAATACACCCCATCACTAAACTAATCTCTGTTACTGGTGGTTGTTTATCTTGTTTATGTTGCTGACTTTTAAGTTGTTTCTAACTTGACTTGTGAAGTTATTTGGATCACAGGTTCGTTTGAAATATCAAAGGGAGACATTTGGATTGTATTTCCTGGTTGCTGGCCAGATTAACCCTTTACAAAAGTATCATGCGGGAAAATGAACAATGTATGTTTTGACACCTCAGAATGCTGTTAAAATTGTGGTCTGCAGTTGATAAAATTACTATACACTGTAAAGGGATGCACATTGGACAACGCATTTCCTAGTATTTTGAAGATGCAAAATAATCCATCCATCCGCTTTATCCTCATTAGGGTCATGGAGGGCTGCAGTCTATCTCAGCTGACTTAGGGTGATGACAGGGGACACTCTGGACAGGTCACCAGTCTATCACAGGGCTACATATACAGACAAAAAATATATATATATCACACTTCCATTTACTATGGACAATTTAGAATCACCAATTAACCTCAGCATGTTTTTGGAATGTGGTAGGAAGCCAGAGAACCCAGAGAAAACCCACACATGCACATGGAGAACATGCAAACTCCATGCAGAAAGATCCCAGGAAGGCCGGGATGCAAAGCGGGGATCATCTAGCGACAGTCCTAACTATCTAACCAGCCATAAAACAATTCTTGATAAAGAAATTATTTCAACAATCCATGAAAACTTTTCTCTTTGGGAAGAAATCCTTCAGCAGAACATAAATCCCACATCTGTCCATCAGTCACACACTCACACTCTTCTATCAGACGCTTGTCAGTCTTTTCACTTCTGCCATGTCAGTATTTCTTCCCTTCTTGACGGATAATTCGGTTGTGGATCGATTTTTGAAGAAGAGACTCATCAGGAAATGTTTTTTTTTTTCGCCCCTGAAAGGTCACACAAGCCACCAAAACATCCACCATGGCACACCTGGCTAACTTAACACCTGGAGGGCTGATTTAAAAAATAAACGCAGTTAGATTAGAAGTCTCTAGCATAGCAACATCAAGGCTGACTGTGTATTTTTCAGAAAATTGGACTAATAAAAGTCCCTGGAGGCCCCTGTAGGTGTGGGGCCCCAGAGCACTGCCCTGGTTGCTGTAGAGGTCAAAGCTGGCTGGATAAGAGCCGAGGCTGAGCAAGGTAGCAGGATAGCAGGATAGCAGGAGGACGTACTTTGCTTGGTTAGCTGACGCCCATTACCCCCTCAGGAGCAGCTCTGAATGACCACAGAAATTAGGTGAAAAATGCGTCTTCCCGTGGAAGAAGTTTGAGTCCTTGTGGAGTATTGTGACAGCGCTGAGACGAGGGCCAGTGACAGCGACAGGGTGAGAGTCTGATTGAATGGCAGCAGAGGAGCATACATCTTTAAATTCCTCATTATCCACTAACACACAGACACCACGTCTGCTCCTATTCCATTACTTACTCCTCTGTATTGTCATGCTCCGAGAATTCAATGTAGTACCTTTTATTGTAGAAAATGAAAAATGTCATTTTCCCCTTCTCTCTCTCTCCCCCTCTCCTAACACTAATTTAAAATGTCTCATCTCCCTCTGCGTGCTCAACAGTCTGATTGCCTTAGCGCTGAAGAAAGAGGCCTAAGAGGAGGAATCCCCTCTCTTTGTGAAAAGGAGTCCAGGTGGGAGCAGAACAGGAGGAGGAGGAGGAGGAGAATGGAGTGGGATGATTCATGAAGGCGAGAAGCTGCAGCTTCATCAGAGTCGGTCAAGCAGGACAGCTGCTGCTGCTGACCTCCGAACCAGCGCAGAAGACCCACACCTTCAAGGACTAAAGGTCTTCTAATTCTTTCCCCTCCAGCAGTCACAGCGCTCTCCCTCCCTTCCTGCCTCTCTCTGCCATTCTTTCTTTTCTGTCTCTGCCACTTTTTCACTCTCAGCGTACTGCAACAGTGCAGGATCAGGACATAACCTCCCAGAGAAATAAAGTCCTCCGTGTTTGCAGAAAAGGACAGTTACAGGGTGTCTGTGCCTGAAATACAGTATGCATGAACGTGTGTTGATGTGCGTCCCTGAACGAGCTGTGAATGCATTAGCTATAGGCTGAAGTGGTAACACATATCAAGGTCTCTGTGTTTTGCTCTTAAAGGCCACCTGATAACACAATATTATGGTATTTCATTCTAAACGTTGGTTGAATTGAATGTGTGCTTTACATCGATACATAAGAAAACTGTGGCTGTTCTGTTTTGTGTGTTTTGACATTTGACTCTTTTAAGATTATAAAACATCTTGATAAATGTAAGTTTCTATCTATCTATCTATCTATCTGTCTATTCTTACCTCTTTTTATCTCATATTTTCTAGTTTATGATTTATTGTTTTCATATGCTATTGCACAGTAGCTGACTTACTTTGAAAAAGAAATAAAATACACAATGGATTTTCTAATACTTGCTGTGATGCTTGTATGGAGGTTTTAAAAATTATTTTACACCATTATTCCTCAATTTATCGAAAGATGCCATAAGTTACTAGCACTGTTGTATAGTGAGAAAATGAAGTGACAACATATTATTGAATATAAATGTTAAATCCTGTTATATACAATTATGACTGAATTTTCTTGCAATCTCTGTGTGTAGGTTTATTTAACAGTGTTTGTAAAGTCAGTGTGAGGCACATTCACTGATGGATGTAGAGAAAAATCAGGTTTATCCCACTACAAGTCTTAACTTAAACAAAGACAGGCAGCTGCAGCAGTATGGATGGAGAACACACTGGATCCCTGTGCTCTGCTCCTCTCCGAAATCCACGGCTGGATTCCACTAACACAGTGTTCCACTGCCCTCCAGTGGAAAACTGCAGACCTGCAGCACCAACCCAGCTGCAGAGTGACGGAGTATGTTTCTTTGAGAGAACGTTCAAAGGTTCCCTCCAGCAAAAATGAAAGTTTTTTTGTGTTTTGTTACCTTGTTAACATGATCATGCACTGTTTTTTATTTACTGGAAGACACATGAGTGAAACACTGGTATAAATGATAGAATACGTGGATACAAACATAGGACAGTTAGTATCATGAACGCAAGAATCTGTTGGTGCAGTAATATCTTAGCAATGAATACTTTCAAACACAAATCCTGACTGTCATACTACAGCTGTGCTTGCATCACGGCTCCATGGATGGTCTCTTCTCTGCTCAATGCTTGATCCAGAGTGTAAACACAGATTCACACTTGTATTGTTTCATATTTAACAATCCTGTCAGCTTGCAGTGTGGGGTCTTCCATGTCACTATTCTTCTTTAGAGTCGCTTACTGGCTTCAGACATATGACTGAACTACTCCAATATTACAGCTTGTTATGTAGCTGACAGTGATGACCTGCAGAATCTAAAGGAAGCAACGATGTAGAATTACGTCTCCGCCATTTACAGGCAGAAAGGACAAGTTAAGATTCTAATTGAGATGGCAACATAGTGTACATTTTGATGCATTTGCCATTTTGAACAGCATCTTAATACGTTCAGCATGCAGCTCAACAAAACATGCACGGCGTCACTGTAACTATGACAACAAGTGAACACTATGTCAGCTGCCTGCTGATGACTGTTGTGGACTTATCAGGACTTATCCGTCAGAGATGATACAAGGAACAATTGACTAAATTGTGGGGGTGTTTCCGAGTCTCATCAATTCCCACCGCCCACTGCATATTTAGGTCATACGATTCGGTATCTGTACATAACGTACACATGCATAACACACGCCTGTGCTCAGCGCAAGGTCATTTTGTTTGTGGGTACATCTATATTAAATGACCACATTCTATGGTGGCGTGATTTCTGCTTCAGATTTTTTCAAGATTTCAGCATACAACGACTGAGCAGCCTTGGCCGAGTTCTGCGCTCTCTGAGTGCTTTTCTTGTTGGATTAGCAAAGCGTCAGAAGGAGCCTGGCCCTGCTAAGATGCTAACAGCCATGGACACTGACCTTCACAACCGCTGTTTGGGAAACTTGTGAGTGACGTTAGAGGTTTCGTCCATCTTTACACACAGCCAGTGGTTCAAACAAATAAATATAAGCAACAGCAATTTCACACAGACTGACCAGTGGAAAGGAGAAAGGGAGAAGATGAAACTATTTGTGGAGATGTTTGAATAATTTTAGCGGTCTTACACCTACTTTCCTATTGCCCTCTGAGCTGCAAGAAGGTTGTGGTTACCTAAGCTGAATGTGTGGTGAGTGCATTTTTGCTCTTCATGGTGTACTTTCCCTTCTAAAATATATATTCCTTCTTGTTTCATGTTAAAATTTTAATTGTATTTAACAAGGTGTGCAAGATGTACACAAAAAATATTGCATATTCCTTTTGAAAGACCTCACACAGTGTTATTGCAGTTCTGAGAAGACATCTGTTTTTTATGCTGTCTTTTTTTTCCTCCTCTATCCAGTGTTTGACAGTTATAATTGAAAGTGCAGAGCAAAATCAGACTGCAGTCCATTTATCACAAATTTTTAGGCCGGAATAATCCATGTGCTCAGTGATGCGTCTTGGCGAGGACCAAAAACTCCTCTCCAGTGACTCTTTATGGGACTAATGACCCACAGAGTGAGCACTCAGCGAGATCTCCTGTAGTCAGTATTTTATAAAGATTAAGACGTCAGGCGTCTGAGACAGGAAGGACAGGATCCGGAGAGGGTGTCTCCAGCATTAGATGAGGAGGCTTCTCCTCTGCCTGTATATTAGTGCTTAATCTGCCCTAACAAGATAGACTGGGATGCGCAGCCTCTCCACCGCATCACTGATGATGGGACCAGTAATGACGGAGGAGGGAAGAGAGAGGTTGGCAGCTAAGCCTGAAGTAAGCTACTTTGGCACATGGCGACGCACGGCTGGTCGCACAATCACCGATGTGTGTGAGTCCAGTTATTAAATCAAATGTGTGACACCAAGTAGCTTAAAGCACCAATAAGCCATAAGGCCACTTTGGCTTTAATTTGTTAAGTTGAGGGATGAGACCTGATGTGTGTTAGACCATCGCATTTTTCAGGCGTTGTCACCTCAGTTTGAAACAAATGCAGAATAAAATGATGAGCTCCAAAACTATACTGCCAAGACCTTATGTTTTACCATTACACCAAATAAAATACACTACTGTTCAAATGTTTGGGCTCACTTAGAAATGTCCTTATCTTTGGAAGAAAAGCAGCTTTTTTCAATGAAGATCACATTAAATTAATCAGAAATCCAGTCTAGACATTGTTAATGGTTGTAAATGACTATTCTAGCTGGAAACGACTGATTTTTAATGGAATATCTACATAGAGGTACAGAGGAACATTTCCAGCAACCATCACTCCTGTGTTCTAATGCTACATTGTGTTAGCTAATGGTGTTGAAAGCTAATTGATGATTAGAAAAGCCTTGTGCAGTTATGCTCGCACATGAATAAAAGTGTTAATCTTCATGGAAAACATGTAATTGTCTGGGTGACCCCAAACTTTTGAACGGTAGTGTATGTGAAGTCAAAAAACAATTTCTTTAAAATATGTTAGCACTTAGTAAAGACTGATGTTTACAAGCATTTGGCATCTAAAGTTTGTCTTTGTGATGACTTCAGCAGTATTCCAGCTGCAACCCTGTAGCCGTAAAGTGATTCAGCAGAAGGCAATGGGACTACTTCTTTGTTTCTTGAATATGTTTCACCTTTATCCAAGAAGTTTCCTCAGTTGTAACTGGTGGAGAGTCTCAGGTATTTATTGTCACTCACCAAATCACGCCACTCGAGAACAGAGGGAATTGAACAACCGCCCCACAAGTGTATGACACAGCACTGGACAGATAGCTCCTCAGGATAAGAATGAGCCGTCCACACGCATCTAAAATATAAAGGGACAGTCTTTTAACGACAGCAGTGTTCACATTCTGGACAGAGAAGACAGATGGTTTGAGAGAGGGCTTCATTAGCTTTGTTAAAGGGGAACAGCGATCTCTAAACTGTGGAGGTCTACAACACCACTTAACAGGCACTTACAATGCAGTACGGATATTCCTCCCCACCTTGAGTCATGTAGGTCTAGTCCTGTTCACCAAAATCATAAAATAAATGTGCAGAGTTTTCACTGAAAATCCACCTACTACGACTACAGTTTTTGGAGCTTCCTAATTTTGCTCAAAATTACGAGAACTTCTTCATGAGTGCAGGTTTAAAACAACTGCATGAATTTCATAAAAAAGACCATGCATAGGGGAAGACTGTTCAGTAAGTTACTGTTAATAAAACAAGTTTTTATTTATTTCTTTTAATTCCAGTCATAGAAAGTGAAGATTTTCCCATAAAAATAACCCCTTCCTACCATAAAATATCCCAGATGGAACTCTACACCATTGTTTCCTCTAGACCAGGTGTGTCAAACATATGGTCTGTGGGCCAAAACCGGCCCACCAGAAGGTCCAATCAGGCCCGCAGGATCGCTTTGCAAAGGTGAAAATGAATCCTTACTGTGAAAATATTTAAAGACACTGGACATTGAACAATATAATGTCAGTCAGCAGCTTCAGTAGACAGAGTTTAGTTTGGTGGAACCCTATTGTTCATGCACTGCCACAACTTTTATGTGTTTTTTAATGCATATATTTTATACATTTACAATGCAAGGGGATAACTTAACCTTCTTCCTAAACAGTGAGTCAGTTGAGATGATCAGGATTACTACACAGATGTGGAAATGAAAATGATTTCTAGATCTTTACAAGCTGTAAAATACTTTACTGTTCCATTCCAGATACCTGCAATTAAATGTTTTGTGTGTTTGTAGATACTCTGTAAGTTGTCTTGTGCAAATGATAAACTGAGTGTTACAACCCCGGCTCGGGGGGGAAGGGAAGCAACATAAACAGTTGTTGGTGGTTAAATCAAATTATTTATTACAGAAAAGGTTGAACAGAAAAGGTGCAAAATACTATACAAACTGAGGAAGAACTGAGGAAGAGGGCTGGTGGGTGCTGCTCAAATCAAAGAAAACATCAAAACACAAAAAGAGTTCTCATAAGGAGAACTTAACGCTACCATCGCGGTGGACAAAAGAAAAACGGAACAAAAAGGCTCACTAAAGAGGAACTGGCAAAACAAAACTTACACAGGAGTCAGCACCCCTAATCCTGGTGAAACCTAAACAGAAGGAACTACCTGGAATGAAGTGAGGCTGTATCAGTTTTTAATTCTAGGCCTGGCCCAATTCCTAGCGCACACACACACACAATCTTGCCTCGACCACACAGTAACACAAAAACGGCACGCTGGGAGTCAGCTGCTCCGTTCAGTGGAACTGCCAACTCTTTTAAAGGAGTTGGCAGTTTTCGGTTGGACAGCCTGGTAAGCGCCGCACCAATCACTGGGACTCCCGGCCACAGCCACGCCTCCGTCGTCGTGGTCCAACCAGGGAGTGGGGATCACACAGCCCTATTTGCATAAGCCACAATATTTAGTTAACACACACACACCCGGGGTAGGAGGCGCTGGCCGTAACACTGAGGCATAATGTTGTTGAAATTGCACTTATTTTTCTTAAAAACATTCAAGTTCACTAAATGTGAACATTTTCAGGATGCACTTTTTTGCACTGAAACAAAGGGAAATATTTGGAGTTGTGGTTATTTATTTATTGGTTATTATGTTATGATTTTACAGGTCCGGCCCACTTAAGATCTAATTGGGCTGAATGTGGCCGCTGATCTAGAACATATAGATCTGTGAAGTGCCTGCGCCTCCCTCCACAGCTCTTCACAGCTTGAGCACACCAGCTCGCCCACAACTCTGATTTGACCTGACAACATGCAAAGTTGTAATATTGGAATAATTTTGCCATTTATATTCGGCAAAACTGATTCTGCACAATAATTAAGCTTCACCCCACAATTGGTTTCTTAGGTTTGTTACGTTTGAAACCCCAGAAGTCTGAATCAGTGTTTCAGAGGCGGTCGTTGGTACTCTGTAGTTTCATGTTAGAAATGCTAAGCCACGGTGTTGTTGCTTATATCACTCATCATACGCCTTCTAGCCAATCAAAAAAAACATATGGACATGTTAATAAGGTAAAAGACAAACTTGATTTTCACTATAGGGGGTCTTTAATCGTTTGGGTGAACATGCTTGAACTTTGATGACGTCCCAAATCAGTGTCTTGTGATGTTGCTGTGTGTTTCCTCTTTACACTTTTGGACTTTTCCCAATTTTATTTTTTTTCAGTGAACTTTGGTTGTGGTCAGTGTGGAGGGAAAGCTATACAGGCCTGCAGTGCTTGCTCTACCTTGCACATCAAACAGGCTGATATACAGTAGCTTGCATGCGTGTTCAGGATCAATAACCTGCTGGAAAATGAATCCTCTTCCACACATATTACCGAGCCAGAAGAGGTAGCATGCCTCAGTGGTATTTCTCTGCTAGGATCCTGTGCAAGTCACTTGAAACAGCCCCAAAGCCCAATATTTCCACCACCAAGTTTGACTGGAGGTTTTCAGCACTGTTGCATTTACATCATGGACTGTGTGCTTGAATGAGCTCTTTGATACTGTCGAGTTAAAATTATTGACTGTTGTAACAGTACAATGACATATTTGACCTTGGATGCTGTCCTCTATCATAGAGATTTGAGCTGGTCTCCACTGGTATAGTCTCTCTAGGTTTGATTTGGATAAAAAAAATTATTCAAGTATGCGAAAACCTCTCTGGAATGATTCACACAGCCCCAAAACACACTTTTAAGTTTGGTTACAAGTCGGTGCTGCTGTGCTTGAAGTAGTTTTACATCACTACGAACAATTTCACTACAGACTCCAGTATTTATCTCTGGTATAAGCAATTCACAATCACTAAATCGCTAAAATAATAAACAGTATTGGAATAAAAGTGGGTAAATATGTGAATGAAATGTAAAATAAGTGTGGAAGGACAACTGAAAAATCACTTAAATTCCATGAAGATTTGACATTTTGAATGCTTTATTGGGTGTTTTTTTTTTTTTTTTTTTTTACGACATGAGAAAATGTGTCGGAATACAGCTGGGACATTTGTGTTGTGTAAAGCTGGAAAAAGAACCACAGCGCTAACAGTCAGGTTGTCTGGGAAGAGTCTGAACAAGTCATACATAGAACGCACAACATGGCACACGGTAGTAAACAGAAGGCAGTCATCATCTTTAACACCAAAAAGTCTCAACTTAACGTCACAAGAGACAATAAAGCCTGCAGTGCAAAATAATGCAGCAACGTGTCAAAATGGACACAAAAAGGCCCCATCCTAAAGAGATGATGTAAAAACTACTATCTTTAATCGCTGGAATTCTTAGTTTACATCAATACAATGAAATTCAATCAGTTAAAAGCAAAGATAGACTGATTAACAGTATAGCCAATAATTGGATCCGATATTCAGCATTTGTCTGATTATGGTAATTTTTTTTTTAAAGCTCATCGCCTCAAATCATCAAATTTTAGGACAATTTCCGCTCAACCATCTCTGATTTGCCTTGAATTTTTAGAACATAAAATATGGTTATTTAGAAAGATATTTGTAAAATGTCACCTTAATACATCAAGTCCTTTCAGAGATGTAATTTGTTGCAAAATTGCACATCGACTCCCCTTCAGATGCAAGTGTTGTGATGTTTGAAGAACGATGTCTCAGAAACTGAGGATAAATGCTATGTGCCTTTATTTGTATTATGACACAACAACATATGGTTCAGAAAATATCACTTCTATATCATCTTTTTTTCTTTGCTAATGTGCACTAAAAGATGATTTTGTGATGGTTTTAATTTTTTGTTTTAATATTTCAACACACCCACAATCACAGATTATTTGATGAAATGTACTAATATTGCAGATTCTGAATCAGGAGCAAGATGGAAATGGAAATTTCAGGCTGTAATCTTTCAGCCTATAGCCTCAAATTTCAATGCTGAAAGTGGGACATACTTGATGCATCAATCTAAAATTTCAGATATCATGTTGAATATTCACTTTATGATTTCAAACAGAGTTTTAAATCAGGGGTGTTAGAGCAGAAGGTCCCTGATGATTGGAAATGGAAGAACCCATAAAAATAATGAATAATAATAGGATATCAGTCTAAAGGAGAAATGCTAAAAGTTCTCTTTTAATTAAGTATACACTACCGTTCAAAAGTTTGGGGTCATCCAGACAATTTCATGTTTTCCATGAAATCTCACACTTTTATTCATGTGTTAACATAATTGCACAAGGGTTTTCTAATCATCAATTAGCCTTTCAACACCATTAGATAACACAATGTAGCATTAGAACACAGGAGTGATGGTTGCTGGAAATGTTCCTCTGTACCTCTATGGAGATATTCCATTAAAAATCAGCCGTTTCCAGCTAGAATAGTCATTTACCACATAAACAATGTCTAGACTGTATTTCTGATTCATTTAATGTTATCTTCATTGAAAAAAGCTGCTTTTCTTTCAAAAATAAGGACATTTCTAAGTGAGGCCAAACTTTAGAACAGTAGTGTATGTAAAACATAAATAATGACATTTCTTTGAAGTTTTCTGCTGGGGTCTGTGTTATTCCAAATTTGGACAACAAAGTTTTAATTGTTACTTCAATGTATTCAATTATCAGTTGTCGGGTCTTCCTTGATTACTAATAGTCAATATCACTGTCAGAAGCACATTTTATTACATTTTGACAAGTTACTTTCCAATAGTTGCTTCAGCAGGCCTTAAATCTACCATAAAGAACACGACTTTTCAAAGTAAAATGACTCATGTTCTCCAAAACTAAAGGTAGCTTACAACGACTGGGGACATTCAGTCAGCATCAAATCTGATCATTGATTAGGTGCAGTGAGTGAATTCATGGCACAACCATCCATTTCATACTGTTTCCATATAATTTCTATCTTGTGAGGTTTTGTATTGGTGCTATTTTTTCAGCTTCACTCCTTTTTCTTTCTCAAACTGGGCAATCTGGTTAAAAATATCCAGCAGGTTAGCAGGGACGTCTTTTCTAGGCCTCATGCTGGTCTGTTCATAATGATTTCCAGCGCTCTCCGATTTTCTACCGTGCCCTCGATCTGATGAGCTGCTCTCCTCCTCAGCCCTGAACTTTCTACTGTCCTTCTCACTTTTTGCCTCTTCTACGTCACGATTCTCCTGCCTCCCTCTGTTCTCATACCTACCACCATCGAAGGAGTTCCTACTTGACGAGTCGTGTCTCAACCTGCTCTCTGGGTGTTTGGAAGCAGAACCAGAGTTTCCTAAATATTCCGATCGAGATTTCCAGGAGCATTCCACCTCAGCAGACGAGCAGGATAATTTCCGATTCTCGTCTGCGCTACTTCTCCTCTTGAAGTTGCTGTCTCTCCTGTTATCCTCCTTTCCTCTTTCCCTGCTCTTCTCCCTCTTTTCTCTGCTCCTGCTCCTCCTCTCCTCTCTTACTGGGCCTCTGCTCAGGCTGTTCTTCCTTTTCCTGCTCTCCTCTCTGTCCCTTCTCTTCCTTTCTCTGCGTGGGGAATCGGATTCTTCCTCCTCTGAAGCTGCGGACAAAGAGTACAGCTGACTGATCCTTCTATCTTCAGCGTCCTTCTCCTCTACCTCCCCCCCATCCCTCACTCCAAACCCCAGGACTCCCCTCTGGTTGAGAAACGTGGCAGATGTGTTGGGAGGTGCGGGATACCACTCCACCTCGTCCTCCTCTTTTTCTTTCCTGTCTTTGTCGCTCTTACCCTCCTCGCTCTTCCTGCTCTCCCGTGAGGAGATCCTGCGATGGCGCTTACTTCCACGCTCAGACCTCCTCCGCTTCTTTTTTTTCTTTTTGGACCTCCTGCGAGAGGAGGAGGATGAAGAAGAAGAGGAGGAGTTCCTTGAGGAAGTGGAAGATGATGAAGAAGAAGAAGAGGCTGATCGCTTCCGTTTTTTCTTCATCCTGAAAAAAAAGGGAGACATCCACTGATAATGGATTTTCTGTTGAGACACATGATTGTTTTTAAGCTATGAGAGTAATGTCTTTACCGGCAGTACGTTCACCTGCCATGCCTTCAAAAAAAAAAAAAATCAGCTTACCTCTTTTCCTCTTTTAAGATCTTACGTAATTTCTCAGCGCTGGTCTGGCTGCTCTTAGTTTTGACCTGCTCCTTAGCCAGCGCTTCTTCCCGGAGGCGAATCGATTTCTTTACGGTCACCAGGCAAGGCAAAGCATGACAACGGCAGGCAGGCAAAAGCCCACAGAAACATATTCAAAAACAGACACACCATGGCCCAAAACATGCAGCAGAGACCCCAAAACCACATTCAGCCATTCATTCAGTCACGTGTCGGAGTAAGAATGTATAAAAGAAAAAGAAAATCAGAGGTTTGAGAAGGATATAAGAACATAACAAACACAAAACGGACAGCAGAACGATGGAGAAATATGTGGAGAGTCACGTGTTTACCAGAAACAAAGTGGTATGATCCAAGAGCAGGGCAGTTGGTATAGAAGCAGATGGATGTACAGAGGTGCAGGCAGAGATGTGCAGAGAATTGAAACAGCGTTTGTTGTTTCAAAGTTTCAACGTTACCATATTTGGACCGGGGACATGCAGCACACCAGTGTCCAGAAGAGGAGGAGTCGGTGGCATTGTGCGGTTCGTTTTTGTTGCCCCCACAAGGCAGGTGACGAGACCGTGGCAGTCGAAGGGTCAAATGGCAGAGTCCCAGGGTCACAGACACACACACACACCAAAACACTTCATCAGTATTACAAACAACAGCGTAGGAAGCAAAATATATTCTCACAACCTAGTGATGTGTGGGTCAGGGTTTACTGAGATTGTTTTTCACTTGTTAAATAAGATCAGCTGATGGGAGACAGGACAGCAGGAGAGAGAAAGGGTCCCCACTTCTAACCGCATATTGAATAAACGACCCAGTACTCCTTGAAATTTTATGCAGCGACAGCATTTATTCATTCAGGGTTTTCTCACGTCTCTCAATATACACTACAAGGAGAGCAATTTTAATCTATATAGCCTCAAGTTATGCTACTTATGTAATGCAGTCAGAGCAGTTTCATTTCCTCCATTACATTACTTGCTCCACTTCCATGTTACACCAAACATCCATTATGAATACTAGATTTGGAGTGACACTACCAGTCAAAAGCTTGGACGCACCTCATTCAATGGTTTTTATTTAATTATTTTATAAATTGTACACTAATACTGAAGACATCAAAGCTATAAAAGAATGCATATTGAACTATGTTGTAAAATTAATCTATAACGTAGAAAATAATACAAATAAATACAAAGCACTGAATGAGAAGGTGTGTCCAAACTTCTGACAGGTAGTGTATGTCGGCCCTAAAATACATTGTTGTAGGAGTGGCTCGGTCTTTGGTGTATTTTCAGCAGCACCAATGCTTCTTAATGATTACAGGAATTACAGCCTGACTGGAATATCAGTCAGTTGATATTATTGTCTGATATTAGCCTGTCACAGATCAATATATCAATTTCAGCACATATGCTTTCCGATATGAAAAGACTTTTTTTTTTTTTTTTTTTTACAGAATATAATGTGAAATGGTATCATCACAGTCTGTTTCACTGCATTGTTTACAATACACTCAGAACTGCCTGCAACACATGGAGTAAATGACATCGTAGCAGAGCTGCACTGACCAGTGCATGCATGTGTTGGAGATAGAGAGAGTGACTGAGAAAGTAGGAGACAGTGGAAGGTGGATTAGTAATCACACCCTGAACCCATCATATACAAGCTTTATGCAAGTCATTTGTAGCTTAGCTCTTACACTGCTTTGCCACTTTTCGTCCGGAACTACCCAAACTACCTGCACATTAATATCACAGTGTAAGAAGATGCTGTTCATAGTACAACACTAGAACATTTCTAGACTATGGAAAACACCCATTCTTCTTAAGTTTGTTTTAAGAAAATATAACTACTTTGACAACATACATTCTGTAAATGCCCACCAATATGATTCAGCACCATGGACAGCAGTTCACGGTACTCTGGCTTGTATATGCGGTTTAAGCTCCTACACAGCCCAGTGCACCCTCACACACTCATTTGATGAAGTAATACTCAATACAGTGAGTTTGTATAAAGATTGCTTTCTATTCACTGATCCATTGTCATTGTCCAAAAGTGTGTTGTGCTTTGATTGTTTTTTGATATAGACCAAGTAGTCAAAACAGAACCGCATTACAAAAAACTATTCTTGACTTTGCTTTAAAAAAGAAAACTAAATATTTATTATATTTTGAAAAAACATGTTGCTTTGTTGTTAGTTGAAATTTAGTTGTTGGTTTGTACTTTTCATAAATAGATAATGGTAAAAATTATGCATTTTTCAGAGCAACATTTTCACCATAAATGTTTCAGAATGATACAGCCGTAGGGAAGAAAAAAAGGCTCAAGTTCCATGTTTTAATATTAATCTTTAACTGCTATTACATTTAGTTGACCATTAACAAAGAAGGTGACGTTTTAATTCTTCCTGTTTGACATTTTTCCTATGACTCATTAATGATTTAAGGATAAAAAGGTTGTGCAAAGGTTTGGTCAGGTTGAACAGGCCTGAGTGTGATGCCAAGTCAGGACAAGAAGCACTACTTCACTATAAGTTCATAGAAAAACACTTTTCTGTCTGGTCTGCCTGTAGCGAAGGTCTCCAGTCACACTTGTAAGATTCATCCATGTCCATGCAGTATTTGATTTTCAACACAGATTAAAAAAAAAACAAAAAACGGCCCAGTTGAGCAGAGAAAAACAAGATTTTTACATATAATCTTCTAAGTCGATACGATGAACTGCCTATTAACACATTTAATAGTTATGGAGAAACACTACTATTTATTTGGAGTTGCGTTTTTGGCCATCTAATGAACAGAAGTTAGAATTAGCACACAAAAGTTGATTATTTTCTCTGCCATCCACTGTTAATATAAAACCATTAATCACAGTCACTTTAACATTTTCCGTGAAGACTATTGGTCTCTCCAAGACACACTGGACCACACGCATTAGTGACAAAGATAAAAAACATGTAAGAGAAATGCCGGTTGGAAGTTGACTTTTATGCTGCTTTAATCCACTATTCGCCGTGTCCTGAGAGGCTGAAGAACAGCAAGCAGCTGCTCATTTGTTTTTTTTCCCTCATTTGTTTTCACACACAACACTGGATTTAAAGTTAAACTGAACAAAACTTTGATGTGCCTGTTATTGTTAGCATGTCCTTTAATAGTTACGCCTAAAACACACAATGAACAGCTGCAAAGTTCCCCAAACTTTGTGTGTGTGTGTGTGTGTGTGTGTGTGCGTGCGTGCGTGTGTGTGCGTGTGCGTGTTGTGGTCCGCTCACCTGTATTGTGTCTGTGATCTTGTGCAGGGCCTCCTGTGCCTCAGGGTTTGAGTCATCTAGAGACAGCGCTCTCCTGTACAGTCCTTCTGCTGTTACTAGTTTTTCCTGTTCTTCAAGTCTTAACACAAAAACACAAGAGAAGGTCAACAACTGTATTATCTAATTAAACATTAATTATAATGTTCCTGTTACCGTTCTGATCACTACAGAGACTTCCTTGTTTTAAAGGAACAAACTAGATAGATGTCCAAAACACACATTGAGCAAGATAAACTACTGAGACTAGGATGCAATCAATCAGAAACATATACGGCCCAGTCCCTCAGGGAAAGGTTTTGTTTCAGACTGCAAACAAAACTATTCTCACATAACTGTCCTGGACCACAGCCCTGACACTGAACTGGCCTTTCTATGAACACAACATTAAAAAAACAGGCTGAGCTACACTGAGTTACACAGCCTGGGAATACACATTGCCTGACAAGCTCCGCTAAAGTCAAGAAAATAATTTAGTTAGAAGTAATTAAAGTCACCTTAGATGACTTTCTGATCAGCTGCTTTTACCACCTGGTCAATTTTACCAGTATTTCTTGACTTAGCAGTAATTACTGTACTGCAATATAAAGTCCTGCACCTCAACGACAACAGCGCAGCCACGGCTAAAACTGGAATCAGCATGTGCAACTTTTTTTTTTTTTTTACATGCTCACAGGTGTTACAAATATTTTACTTACATTTTTAGTTTATTTCCATACTGGCTCCTATCTGATCTGTGAAAACCTAACCTGCAGTTCAGCCAAATAGTCCCTGAATTATTGTAACATGATTGATTTGCAATGAAGTCACTCAGGACGTGGAGCTAAGTTTCTTGTCCTTTACAGAATGTATTGGAAACAGTTAATGTTTTGGAAAGTCTTTAAAGGAGACATGTAGAATAAAGTGATTTTGGAGAAATAAAAAGACTTTATGGTTAGATTTGGTTAATGTTCCCAATGGAATTAATTCAATGACTGTTGGGACGTTGAAAATCCTCTTTTCTGTGTTTTTTTTTTTTTTTTTTTGTGGCAGGTTATGCAGTTCAGAAGGATAAAGGTGATTCAGCTCAGTCTGTTATCGCCAGCTGTACCACTTCACAGCTGAGGAAAGCCTTTTAACAGTGTTTTAAACGAGTCCAATAGACAAATCTGCACACAAAATACATCATAGAGACAAGACATATTAGAGGCTTAAACATCTTTAGTTTTATTACATTAACTCATACAATCAAGAATCTCTCACTGATCTCAGTCTTTCTTAACTACTCAGCAAACTGGAACAAAAGGACAAACAACCTGTCCACAAGCTGCTATGGAAAGTATTAGTTGTGAATTACAGTCTCACGTCATGGCCTATGAAGTAGAACGCTGCTTACTGTTTTCCTCTTTCCACCAGTGTCTGGCAGAGGTACTTCTTGGCGTTGCGGTGATCTGGACAGCTCTCCAAAGCCAACTCAAAGTCTGTTATAGCCTTCATGATGCTCCCCTTGTTAGCATACCTGGGAGGAAACAGAAAGACTGACTAAGAATGCTATTTTAAGAAAGATTTATTTAATTTGTATTGTAAGATACCAGTCAAACTGCTTAACTTTGTTGTTATAGAACAGATTAGATAATTTGTAAGACATTATTAATGCATACAGAGGGATTACTACATGCACAAAAGAAGAAAATTTTAACAAGTCTGAAACACTACTGCAATTTTCTGCATTGCTCATCAGCTTTGTAATTTCAGGGCTTCTGTAGAAAATAGTCAAATTTAATGCTTTTTAATGTCATTTTAATGCTAGACTGTAAAAATTTTAATGCCACGACCGTAAACTCAACAAATTACACAGGTTTGTTTTTTTGTAAAAGATGATATTTATATAAAAACTGTCCCTACATTTCACTATTTCTGAATCCGGAAACCAGCCCTGACCACCCACGGGCTGTAGTCATTCTCTGATTTCCACATTTTCTAGCCCTTTTTTGCTGGAATTTGCATTTCCCCATTTCCCAGCTCTCCTCCACCTGGTCCAGCCTGCCGGCTACTTTAAAAACATGCAGTTTTTGGCAATTATACCTGACCAGCCAGGACAATTATCGCAATGCTTCAGCATGTTTAGGGGGTTAGGGTTAGGGTTAGTCAGATGCACATACCTGGCGAATCGCAGTTTATAATTACATATTATATCATAATTATCAATTTTTTTTTTTGCCCTGCAGAAACCCTGAATTTATAACTGAGCTCCCTTTTTCCTATAGCATTCTGACAGCGTCTCATCGGCTTTTAAATGCATAAAAGGTGCATTTGTTTTTAAACTGAGCTGGCACCAAGACAAGTACATTCTTTAACTGCTTCACCAAAATGAATTTATGGCAGGAAGAGGAGAGGGGTCCAAAATATTGTTTTTCACTCTATGTTCTTCCAAATAAACATTTGTTAGCAGCACTACCCAAATCTACATGCATTTGGAAAAAAATTACATCAACCAACTTTTATTAAAGAACGCCAAAGCTCTTTAACATCTACCAAAATAAAGACAAACAATGTAAATAGCTTTGGGTATAAAATGCACACATATCTAATAATTTGCTTTCTTTCTATAGAGGATCATCTAAGACTGGTAACACTAAAGCAGAGTTATACAGTATGATAATATCAAAAGACTCACAGAGCTCCACGTGCCACCAGAGCTTCCACATTATTACTGTCAATTTCCAAGGCTTTGTTGTATTCATTCATGGCGTCCACATGGCGACCGTGTTTGAAGTGGTCCACACCAGCACGGACACTGAAAAAGCAAGCAAGGAGTAAGAGAGGCTTGTCAAGTCAGAAGAAGTCAAAGAAAGAAAGACTAGACGCCAGGGGAAATTGCTCAGTGACATGATGAGATGCCAACATCTATGTCCCGTGGTCAAAGATAACAGTTCATCATTACCACTTCAAGGCCCATTGTGCAGACTGCTTCTTCCTGATTGCAGAAGCAAAATCCTCCTCTAGGAAAAGTTTACTGTGGAGAAAAGAGAAAGAGGTAAGAACTCTCTCAACATTACCAGTCTACGTCTCTTAAAGGTTACCACTATTTAACAGCTCAACTAAAAGACAAAAATCCAAATTATCTCAAGACTATGGAAAGTCACTTGTAGCAGGTTTCATGTCATGTTTCGAAGAAGCCTCTATTTATCACAAATTTATTTTTACAGCACTGTGAAATGTTGTTATCGCATTTCAGAATTGGAGCCAGAGTGCAGGGTCAGCCATGGTACAGCGCCCCTGGATAAGGAAGCGTTAAACGCCTTACTAAAGGGCACCGACAGTGGCCACATCGGGGTTTGGTCCTCATGTAATTACCATCGGCAAGGGACGCAGAGGACACGTTGGTTTGTCAGTTTGTCTGTCTGTTTGCACCTATTACTCAAAATCAGGCTAATGGATTTGGATGAAATTTTCAGGGAAGGTCAGAAATGACACAAGGATCACCTCATCTGGCAGTGATGCAGATTATAGTTTGAATCCACGGATTTGTTAAAGATTTCTGTATCATTGCGAGATACTGGCACAGCATCACTGTAACTATGACAGCAAGTGAACACTATGTCAGCTGTCTGGTGACAATCACATGATTGTGATCCTACTATAAATCGACCTGTGGACTGATGGGGACTTATCCTGTCGGAAATGATTCAAGGAACAGTTGATTAAATTGTGGGGGTGTTTCCGAGTCCCATCAATTCCCGGTCATGCGATTCGATATCTGTACGTAACGGCTGATGTTCAGCGCAAGGTCATTTTGTTTGTGGGTACATCTATATTAAATGGCCGCATTCTATGTTGCCATGATTTCTTACCATTAATAACTAATAAACAAATTTATTTAAAAAATATATTTTTTTAAAAAATGCTGCATTTCTGACAATGCCATATGGGAGAATGAACAGCCTTGGCAGAGTACTGCACTCTCTGAATGCTTTTCTTGTTAAAAGTTAGGTGACGTTACTGCTAGATTTGTGACCCAAGTGACTCAAAAATATACACAGGAGTTGTCCAAGTACTGGGCATTAGGTGACGTATAACTTACCAGATAACTGTTGCTACAGGAGTTCTTTAGAAGCTCTATGAGCTTCCTGAGTTGTACTCAAATTATAAGTACTTTAACATGAATTTAATTTTTACACAAGTACAAGAAAAACAAAAACTGTTGCTGACAAAACAGTAAAACTCAATGAACAATTTTTTAGAAAGCAGTTGTCCAGTATGTTTACCTCTGCAGTCCACGCATCATTGATGGTGGGTGGGTGTCACTGACTCCCACCTTCTCCAGCAGGTAGTCCACTACAGATGGGTTCTGGTAACCATGGCAACTTGTCAGTATACGCTCATATGTCTCACTGGAGTCAGTGGCTGCTCGAACGCTACGACTAAGGAGAGGACACGAGACAGAGTTGCTGGAACTGAAAACTAACTGGATCTATACCGACCCATAAATTAAATCTTAAATAATAATTATGATTCCAGTTTTCAGAATTCACAACATAATTAGCTGTAATCTGAGGTTTTATTTAGAGCTAAATTGATATATTACCAAGGCCAACTCAGTAACACAAAAATACTGTCAGCTGTTACACTGTTATATTCTTTAAACTCACAAAGATCAAAAGTAGTTGGTTTCAAATAAGTGGCATTTTTTCAAAAGTTCATGAAACGCTCATGTAACTTACAAAAAAAAAAACAAACTTCACATGAGCTTTGGCTGGAAATACAGCTGATCGGCTGCAGTGAGAATCAATCAGTTTGAGACGACTTAATGGTGCACTAGTTTCATATTTTTTAATTAAATTGCATCCAGTAGCTTGTTAATTAAGTCTTCAGTAATCGTTGTGTTGTTACCTGTAGTGTATGGGCAGCTCCTCCCGGGTAACGACACCCAGTTTGATGTGCTTCAAGCTGGAAGGAAGGGAGGCCTGATGGAGGGACACTGTGATTTTTTCCTGGTAGCGGTCAATGTCTTTCACTCCAGCTACAGAGGCAAAAAGCACAGAGAAGATTTTCCTTCTTTACCTGCTGGACATGAGGCCTGAATAAAAACTGCAAAAACTCTCCCAAACATTGGCCTACAGACAATGAGGTAACAACTAGACTGTTGATCTTCCCTGATTAGTGAATTAGTTGACTGACAACTAAACATCAAGCATTACGATGTTCAAACATTCAAGGGACTTTTAAAGCAACATAGCCTGGTTCCAGCTTCCTACATATGATGGTCGCTCCTCTTTTCTATATCACACCATAGTAAACGGGTTATCTTCATGTTTTAGATGGTTAGTCTGAGTTCAACGTGTTATGGGAAACAAAGCTTCACAAAAATATATGAGCTTAAGGTCATAAACACAAGGTTCTGTGTGCCGTTCCAGGGACTAGTACAATGACGAAATGTGACCCAAGAAGGCCAGTTGGAGCTCGAGATAGGTGAGCTTATCTGATAATAAATAAACAAAAATAACAGTCACCATGCTCACTAAGGCCACATCTTCTAGCCAAAAAGTCATAAGCCTGTCATTAGATTATCATATTACCCGGACGCCCTAAAACGCTCCTTTTGTGTGGCTTTCTGTGCTGTTGTTTTCAGTCTGAATGTTCAGTAAAGCATCCCTATCACACCAAGGGCTCCCGAAAAGAGCTCGGGTAAATGATTCTGAGAACCTAAAGGAGTAGAGCGATGGCAAGAAATGAGTTGTTTAGGTGATTGGTAAATCTATCTTTATTTGTAGTTGTAGTGTTGCTGGTTGTTGAAGACACCAACCTCTGATGAAGTCCCCAATCTGGTAGTAGGACAGGGGATCATCATGGCTGCCACTGGAGGGAATTTCTCTGATGTGACACAGCGCCTGCAAGCAGACAGGAAATAAAACTGTGGATTTACTTAAATTTCAGCAAGGGGCATTTTAGCCTTTTTACACAATAACAGCAGAGATTTGAGTAGTGGAAACAGGTTGTTAAGTTCAATATACTCAATCGAGACAACCTCAGATTGACAAAGTATTAAGGGGAATAGTTTCGTAAGCGAAAAATACAGTGTGTTGTTTCTCCAGAGTAAAACTAAGTGATAGTTGTGTAACTTTACGTTTCATGATGGATAACGAGCTTGTATTTGATAAGACATTCCTCCAGATATGATGCCGTCTATCAACGCACCAAGTATGCAGTTGGGCACAGAGAGTTATTACTAAAGCAACAATAGCTCTGAATTCCCAGACAACGGCCACTCCCACAGGACTCCTAGAGCAGAAGATTTTGACAGGCCAAATGTAGAAGAGCCAACATGACATTCACAGCAGGAATTCAGAAGCACAGATATTTTTGCTTGTGTAAGATCTTAACCTGTGCAGTTCAACTCTAGCTGGCAGGCATTGAGGAATTCACAGAACCAGAGTTGGTACTTTTGTCATAGCTTGCCAACTGACAATCAAAGTCTTTGGCATCTACAGTAGTATTTCCACTGTCATACAAGGTTTACAACACGAGTCATTCAAGTATGTCAATGTGCTGACTTACCGACAACTCAAGGTCCTCTATGTCTCTCTTCAGACCTCCAGCCATGCAGAGCAGAGTGAGAAAGAAGCCATATTCCCTAATATTGTTAATCCTCCCCACCACAATGTCTCCTCTTTCCAAGTCCCTGTACATCATGGATCGCCTCTCCTCATACGACACCTCCATGAATAACTCCACCGGTGGCATGATGGCATAGGGCTCTGAAAGAGCACAGGCAGAGAGCTGAATCAGACACATCCCATTAGCAGAGAAAACTCTCCACATCAGACGAGCCCTAAATGTACTTCAGGGCTTTTTGGGGTGGGGTGGTCGATCTGGAACAATGTTTAACTGGGTGGTATGTGTCAAAATAACATAAATGTTGCGGTTGATCGGTGCACATACACACAATGCAAATGCATGAATTATGACAATGAGGATGACTAATGCATTATCTAGCTCAGTGGTTCCCAACCTGTTTGGCTTGGAGCCCCCCTATAAGATGCACCATGCACCCCAGCCCCAGTGCATCCCCACCCCACCCCATAGTACACTACAGTACATAAGAGGGAAGTTACTGAATTCTATTACTAATAAAAAATTCCCTAAAATTATGAAAAAAACATTTTTATATCAAACCAAGAGTTGTACTATGAGGAGCAGCAGCCAGTTTATGACTGCAGTAAATTTGGTGACACTACAGTGCATAAGAGTTAAGTTATTGATTTTTTTTTTTTTACTATAAAAATTCCTTAAAATTATGAAAAAATATTTAATATCAAACCAAGTTGTAATATGACCAGCATGCACCAATTAATGGCGGCCGTAAATTTGGTGACACACCAGTGTATGAGAGTGAAGTTATTGAATATTTGTCTCTCTTCTGCTGCAGAGGTTTTGCAATTTGCAGATGGTCCCTGTTGACTCGTCGTACAGCCGGCTGCTCATAGACACCAGCAGCTTGAAAGACAGCTTCACTTGATTAAACTGGGTTTGTACCACATTGTGTACCTTACAACAATGGGAAAGAGGCATCGTTTATGTTTTGACAACGTGTAATTCATGACTTATTGATGCCGGAAGTCCGAATCTGTGACTTATCTTTCTAACTTTACCGAACTGCGTTTTGTTTCCTGATGTCGCCGTAATTTGCTTGGCTTCATGCTGTCATTTGCGAGCATTTCACCACAATTAACGCAATTCTGTCTTGTCCTTCAATAAAATCAAATTTAAGGTAACTCGTTTCTGTCTGTAATTTTCTAACTGCAGACAAAAATAATGAATCTGGATGAACTAGCGAGCCAACCTGAAGAAAGCGTGGACAGAAGTTGAGAGGTCAGGGAGGTGTGGCCATCGAAGCAGCAAAGGATATTTGAGAAAAGAGCAAATAAATGTGTTTTAAAAATGTTTTATAGGTAGACTTGTGATGACACAGTAAGTCTGTTTACTCTGTTTTTATTTTCATAAGATCAAAGCCTCAGAGCAGACAAAGCTTTGCGCCTCACCTCTGATCTCCGGCGTCTCCCCTAGGGGGGCGCAGACCCCAGGTTGGAGACCACTGATCTAGCTGACAGGTATGAGTGGAAGAAACAATGAAATGTTGTATCCTAAAATGCAACTATTTTTTAACATTTTGGAGAACATTTAGGACTTTGATATTACATAGAGAGTTGTATGTGGCCAAACCAACATGGTTATCATGCTGGTAATTAATTCATTGATCAAATAATAGCTTTGATTTAGTTTTTCAAGAAATTGAATAACTTTGCTGCTTCCAGCTTCTCTGATGTGAGGATTTCTTTATCCTGTGTGTCTTTAGGTGTCTTAACAAAACTGAATGTCAGCCTGTGATATAAAAGGTTAGAATAGGACTGCTTCTCTATATTCTGTCATATCAAAACCAAAGCAATGAACTGCAAAATTTCTCAGGAGAATAATCGATAATCAAAATAACTACAGGGAAATGAACACTGGCTTAATGAGGTGAGAGTCCAGGGTCACAGTCAAAAAAACTTTTGCTGCTTAGTAACTTAAAAGAACAAGAGGACTTTATCCGTATTTAGTGAGTTTCGCTCTGGATGGAGATGATGATGATGTAGTCTAACAAACACACACCTGTAGCCTCCTCCTCCTCGTGCTCCTCTTCCTGAAGAGTAGCAGTCTTCCATGCTGGACTGAACAGGATGTCTGCTTTCCTGGCAATGAACTGCTCCACAAGTGGATTGCTCTTCTCTTCACTCCTGCTGCATGGGAAACAGAAATATTGTGGCTGTTTACTGAATAAACTTTAATGAATTGTGCAACACATTCCTGGTTGACAGATGCAAAGGAAAAAGAAATCCTGCAAGAAAAGGGTTGCGTTTTTGCATTCTGAGGACATTGTGTTTACTAAAGTCCACAAAACAAGGCTGATCAGCATCTTTATTTTGAAGCTGCGACTACCAGTCACAATAGGAGGCAAACACTTTAGGAAAATACATCATCACCAACTGATTAAAAAAGAGCCTGAAAATGAGACTAGAGCTCACACACCTGATCAGTTTGTTTGGCAAAGCAAAGAATAGAAAATTAATGAGCAACTATCTCAATAGGTGAAGAACAGTTTCAGACAATACTGATTGGTTCAAGTATCTAAATGAGACAATTTGTAGCTTTGCTCTGTTATTTATCTTTAAATTCTACATATCTTTAGGCTTTGGACTACAGATTGGGCAAAACAAGTAACTATCATGGACTTTAAGACCTCATCTGATGGAAATTAAGTTTTGTACCTTTACCTAACATTTGATGTTGCAGGTATTTTATAAACTCAGAAGAAATACTCTCAAAAACAGTTCAAAGCAACAAACTAAACTTCAGCGTCTGTTAACATTTTGTCAAAACTTGGACTACCTTTACTATTATATTAATATTGGTGAGTTATATCAATCTTACTTATGTCAAAACTGCAGCAAATTTATTTTTGTAAGGAAAGTCAAGTTGGTAACAGATGTGAAATCTAAAGGAAGAGCACAGTGAATGAGAATGGTGTTTAGATTTTTTAATACAACCTGTGTCTTTTAAGCTCTTTGAGATGGACCAATATTGGTGCTGAAATGTGAAAAAAGCATTTCCAAAGTTATTTCACACAAGTATGTCGTGTGTCTGTGCCTGTCTATCAATGTGCAGGCATGCAGTTCAGACTTGTACCATGTGAAAAGTGATACAGATTTTTTTTTAACCTAATATTACCTAGTAAGACTTCCAACAAGTCTTCAATAGAAAAGTGACCAGGGTGTTCATTCAGACATAAACCCAATAAATTCATATGTTTAATCAAAATGAGTGCATGAATTAAAAAAAAGGGGGGGGGCCCAAAACACTATTTCAGACTTTGAATATAACAAACATAAGCTTGCAGAATGTAGCTTTCTATCCTACTATCCTTCTTTATAATCAGTTCCTGGTTTATATGTGTATGGCTGAATTACTCCACTATCTCAACCTGAAATTAGGTACAGCAGAGTAGTTGTAAAGCATTTGAGCAGTAGTAGGTGAGCTGGTGTGCTGAGCCGCAGTGAGTAGGGAGGGATGTGTGCACACTGAGGACGAAATTCATAGATCTGTCATTCTAAAGGAAACAATGTGTAGAGTTACATTTATGCTTCCTGAAAGCAGGAAAGGATTCTTTACATCGTGAAATATTTTCAATAAGTAACTTTGAAACGTGTAGATAGGATTAGAGGGTCGACTCAGTGATTGAAGAGAGGCTTTACAGAAGTTTATAGACCAAACAGACTCACGAATAATAACAAAAAAAATGTTGCAGCCCTGTGTTAGACCAAAAAATAGTAAGATAAAGACTGTGAATGAAACAATGCTCACATAAAAATAACAGATCAGGTCGCCACTATCTTCATGCCCTTGGACTTATGTAGATAAAGAGTAATTAGTAGTGTTTTGTTGACACTCGTGACACAAGTGGAGCCTTCTGGGAATGCTGTTTAAGTCTTATGTGGACTCATAACTCGCTGACTTACCTCTGATACGTGGCCTTACACAGGTCAGACACCACGGCTTGGAAGTCTGGGTTCTCTGTTTGTTCACATTTCAGTTTGTTGAACAGAGATTCTCCATGATAGGTCAGACACTGCCGCAACAAGTCTCTGTCCATTCTCTGTTTGTGCAGGACTGCTGTCACATTATTGTACAAAAATACTGGAGCCGCGGAGTGGCGTTAGCTATGATGGTCCCACTTCAGACGATGTTGTCCCACAACTGAAACATCCTGTGTGGAAAAGAATTTGTTTGCTACTTTGCAAAACGAGTGTTTACTTGGTAAATAAACTGGGAAATGTAGTTTAAGGTGCTAAAATTACAGAACAACGTTGTTTTGCTAGCTAGCAGGCAAAACAAACATGCTAACGCTTAGCTTAGTGGATTTTACAATTTGTAATCATAATAGAAACATATCATGTTATTGTTTTACAAATAGAAAGACACTCGTACAACAGGTTCATACAACAATAAAATAAACTACCGTTTGAATTGCACAAAGTTTAGCTTCCGCAGAGAACAAAACGGAGCTACACAACTCCCCGTGCGTAACCAAGAGCTTTGGACAACTGAGCATGCGCACGGCGTGTTACACTGAAACTGTCCGGACAAACACGTTCCCCCGAGGAACCATGGTGGCGATAGATTGGCATGAAACATCCATAGAGTCTGTATGAATGTGTTTAAGAAATATCAAATAAACAATCAACTAGGAAGTGTTATCTTTCTTGTATAAAAATGCATATATTTGATTTGGTCGCAGTCATCTGGTTGATAATCTGTCATTAAAAAAATAACTGTATTTATCAAATGTCTGTTTCTATGAGCTGTGGGCAGTTGATGCAAGCAAAACGTAAACATATTACCTTCCCTATTTTTTTTTTTTTTTTAAATATCATTTTGCTGTACTACAAAAAGCGACAGCAAGAGCAAAATGACTGTCCTAACAAAAATACAATGAGAACCACTGATCAATTTGCTTTTGAGGTACGCATAAATTGTCAGTAGAGTATTGGTCATTCAAATTAGTCGTAACTGCTGGTTGTTTTGGTGTTTTTAGACATGGAGATACAGCACTTAAATGAAGATATTTAAGACTCAAATACAACATTGTTATAGTTTATAAATATTGGTATGTAACACCACAAACACATTGCAAATTATGCTTTTTCAAAATAGCATTCATGAGACAACAACAGGGGCTGCACAGTGGCGTAGTGGTTAGCAGTTTCGCCTTGCAGCGAGAAGGTCCCTGGTTCGCGTCCCGGCTTTCCCGGGATCTTTCTGCATGGAGTTTGCATGTTCTCCCTGTGCATGCGTGGGTTTTCTCCGGGTACTCCGGCTTCCTCCCACAGTCCAAAAATATGCTGAGGTTAATTGATTACTCTAAATTGCCCGTAGGCGTGAATGTGTGAATGCTTGTTTGTCTATATATGTGGCCCTGCGACAGACTGGCGACCTGTCCAGGGTGTCCCCTGCCTTCACCCGAGTCAGCTGGGATAGACTCCAGCCCCCCCCTGCGGCCCTGGTGAGGATTAAGCGGTGTATAGATAATGGATGGATGGATGGATGGAGACAACAACAGAGAACTGAATCCAATGACAAGTCATTAGGTGAGAAAAAGCATCATTATCAATAAGTGAAAACATAGAAAGAAACTGCTATGTATTATTAGGTGTGATTAGTTTTGTCCTAATGAAAACAGCTGAATCATCAAAACTCATTTAAAAAGTAATTTACTATGGCACTTCTCTTAAAGAGAGTGAAATAATGAAATACTAATACAAACAGTATTTACCTGCCAACTAGTCTTTCAAAGGAAGAATTTGACTTCCATTGTGAGTGATTAACAGCATATTTACAAACACAGTAAAAAAAACACACCACCAGGAAAACAATAGTACTGCACTGCATCAGTAACACAGCAGCACAGTTTACTTCACAAATGAGTGCAACATGTAAAAGATAAATAAAGGCTGAAATATGGAATGTGAAGTCTCACAGCTGCTGCTCTACAAAAACATGATTTTCTAAGTTTTTATTAAAAGTTAAACTGAAAGTCCACATCATGGAGATGAAACTTAAATGATAATAGTAACGGGACAGTAAAAATAGAGAATAGTACAGTTTGACAAACCAAAAAGAAAGAGAGCAGAGGGAGAGAAAAACTGCACTACATTAATTAAAAAGAAACAAAACCTGTTTTTCAGCCTCAAAGTCGGATTCCAGTAATGGCTTAGTAATAGCAACGTAATGTTAATTAAGAGAAAATTCACATCATTGATGGTACTGTACTCCTCCCTCTGGTCCAGTTGTGTTTTCAGAGTTTCAGGTTTAGTATTTGACTGAGATTGTTCCTTTGAGTTTGACCTCAAACTGACCAACTCTTGAGAGAACATGTTACAGCATTTATATTAATTTCTAGATTGTATCAATTTGTGTTGAGAAGGCAATGACATAGTTACCAAAGCATTTCTACACCAAATCCCATCCATCAACGCCTACATCTGAGAGAGTTGTTTTTGTTTTATGTTTTCGATTTCATAAAATAAAATAAAAAGGCTAAAAATATTTTACATATTCATCACAGGACTCTGCTGCGTACTAAATCATTTGAATGAATTCAAACATAATTATCTTCCTATATGTCTCTCCTGTATAACTTGTTGGCATTTCTCTCATGGCAAAGAAATGCCGGTGTGCTGAGTGTATGCATGAGCAAATGGCATTTTAATAACAGAAGCACTAGCATGCAATTAGTAAAGATTTCTTCAGCTGTCTGACACACCTTATGAGCTTCTTTGTATCGTGTTAGATTTTGACAATTCATCTCATCTTACCTGGAAGAAGCCTCTGTGATTAGTGCCTTGTCACTCCCACTGAATAGCTGAAGGAGGAACATTCACAGACTTGCCACAATCACACAAAGAGAATAAGTTGTTTCTACTGAGAATAGTTCGAAGAACAGCACTTGACATGGAGAAAAAAGTTTTTTGTTGGATATTTTTGCTTGCATGTTTTCATGCAGCCTCAACACAAGGTAAATATTCACTACAAGTCATATCTTTGTGGTTTTCATTGTGTTTTTCATTGTTGTTTAGAATTACAACACATTGATGAATCATGAGCATAAATACATGCATGAATGTTAGACTTAACCATCTTAGAGCTAAAGTTATTCAAAATTTGATTAACTGCAGTTGTACAACAGGAAGCCGAAGCACTTTATTACATCGGGTTGAAAGCAGTTGATTAATTTCGTTGGTTCACTTTCAAGAGGGCATTTAATGGTTAAGTGGTTCTCTGTCAAGGACATTTGGAGAACCATAAACAAGAGTATTAACATAAATACAGCATCATGTACTGCTGCTTACATTTTCAAAGGTAAATTAAAGAAATGAAAAAGGATAAATTGTCTATTTTCCACTATTTTTGTACCAGACACCTTACCTGCAGCAGGATTCATCATTTTCCCATTCATTCCAAACACTTCAACGCCCACAGCGCAAGGTATGTGTATCCAAATAACAAATAAAATGTATTACTTCCTATTTGATATACTGAATGCTTTCTTGAATGACCAAGAAAATGGTTCCTGCCTTTTTTTCTTGTTTTATATTACATAATAGGTTTGAAAAAATGTTCCACTGTGACTTGAGCAATACCAGCAGGGTCTTACAGTAAAACATGATGCAATACATTTTGACCCAAAGAGAACTAGAACCGTTGTTGCGTCCCAAGCACAAATAATATCATGTTCACAACTTAGTCAATAGCCAAGATAGTCATAAATCACAACTATACGGGTCTATACTATAATATGTTGCCTGTATTTGTTTTGTTTTTTTCAGCATTTATGATGAGATGTTTGCAAACTCTTGCTGTAGAGAGACATGAAAAGACAAATTTAGTAGTGATGTTCTAGTTCAGCTTAGCTTCAAAACTGGAATGGAAGGAGACTCTGAACCATTACATTCAAAAGTTTCATATGTTTTATTGCTTTATTCGTTTCTAAATTTAATGCTTCACAGACTTCATATCACTGGCCCTCCAAATGAAGATAACTACCTTTGGAGAAGTCAGCAGTGTAACTATCATTGCGCTTGTTGAACAGGTATGTAAAACACAGTGTGTGAGTAACACTGTCAGTTTGAAAAGGGATGAGATGGAACTACTGATGTTTCCTTTCTGTATCTTCTCTCTATATAGGTTCTGAGAGAACGGCTCTTGAATGGAACAGCTCACACAGCAACTGTGACAAATATTCAAAGAGTTAAAATTGGCCCATAGAAGCTTCATGTGGACGGGAACAGTCCGAAGTGAATGCAAAATGACAGCAATTCAAGCATGGGCTGGAGGTATTGCTTCAACATCATCTGAAGCAGAAGTAGACCTCAATCGTTTCATTGCATCTGAAAATATTTTCTACAGTTTGAGCCTCCTATCAAATGTCATTGTTCTCCACTGAGCTACAGCGGTTTTATCATTTTATCAAATCAAATATTTGCAGTACCATGCTGGTGGTTATATGGAAATTTTGGGGTTGACCCATGTATGAAACTGCATAGAACAAGGAAGTTTAAAGCAAGAAATTTAATCTGTCAAAGAGATTTATAAGTGCCAGTAATTATCGTGCTTTGCATAGTAACTGGAGAAGCGAGTGTCATGTTGGAAAACCTGGCAACCAGGTAACAAGTAAAGTACGTGACTCATTCACCCCTCCCTTTCTTGAAACTTAAATGATGAATCCTCCACTTAAGACATTTGCCACTATTTCCTGAGTGAGTGTCTCATAGCAAGGGTTTGCATACCATACCCCAAATCAGAGAAATCTATTGTCACTCAGGTGTTACTGACACAATGTGCAGCATATCTACTGGATCTGAATCTGTCTTTGTTCTTGTGACAAGAGTCAGTTAAACCTTGTATTTTTATAGACTCATCTTTCCAGTTCATGAGAAAGCCAAGATTTGACATACCAAAGTAGGATAACCAAGTTTTGATTATGGCAGCCGTTTATGTCTGTAATTTCTTTTCCTTTCTGCACAGGTCTGTACAGCAACAGACAGCGTATTTCTTCTCGGTGTTACTGATTGTCAGTATACACAAGCTACCTCTATGACTGCCCACTAAATAATTACACAACATGCTGTCTTTTTTTTAACTGTATGATTCCAGTGGCTAGAAGCAGAATTGCACTTTAAGTTCGAGTGAAGTTTGTTTGATAAAACATCCATCCATCCATCCATTATCTATACACCGCTTAATCCTCACTAGGGTCGCGGGGGGGGCTGGAGCCTATCCCAGCTGACTCGGGCGAAGGCAGGGGACACCCTGGACAGGTCGCCAGTCTGTCGCAGGGCCACATACAAAGACAAACAATCACTCACACATTCACACCTACGGGCAATTTAGAATGATCAATTAACCTCAGCATATTTTTGGACTGTGAGAGGAAGCCGGAGAACCCGGAGAAAACCCACGCATGCACAGGGAGAACATGCAAACTCCATGCAGAAAGATCCCGGGAAAGCCGGGACGCGAACCAGGGACCTTCTTGCTGCACGGCAAAAGTGCTAACCACTACGCCACTGTGCAGCCCTTGTTTGATAAAACAAACATGTTAAAATACATTATTATGGTTTAGGAGTAGGTTGAGACTCAATTTTAATTATTTAGGAGATGTGTGATTAAATCAAGAGTAATAAGATAAGATAAATTCTGATGGAAGCATAATTATTTTGTAGACTTTTAATATTCAGTTTTGAAGTCTGATTGTTGGAAGAATTGTAAGAAAATCTGGTGTTTTTCTTGTTGATTTTATCAGCTCCATTCTGGAGTTGTGGCCTGATTGGCCAGGCTGAACTGTGAAGCCAGGTCCCTGTGTTATACAGATACACTGATCAGGCATAACATTATGACCACCTGCCTAATATTGTGTTAGTCCCCCTTTACTGCCAAAACAGCCGTGACCCGTTGAGGCATGGACTCCACTAGACCTCTGAAGGTGTGCTGTGGTACCCGGCACCAAGATGTTAGCAGCAGATCCTTTAAGTTCTGTGGGGGCCTACATGGATGAGACTCCAGCACATCCCACAGATGCTCAACTGGATTGAGATCTGGGGAATTTGAAGGCCAAGTCAACACCTCAAACTGGTTGTTGGGCTCCTCAAACCATTCCTGAACCATTTTTGCTTTGTGGCATGGCAGATTATCCTGCTGAACGAGGCCACGGTCATCAGGGAATACCGTTTCCATTAAATAGTGTACATGGTCTGCAACAATGCTTAGGGCTGGTACATGTCGAAATTACATCCACATGGATGCCAGGACCCAAGCTTTCCCACAGAACATTACCCAAAGCATCACACTGCCTCTGCTGGCTTGCCTTCTTCCCATAATGCATCCTGGTGCCATGTGTTCCCCAGGGAAGGGATGCACATGCACTTGGCCATCCACGTGATGGAAAACAAAATGTGACTCATGATCAGGCCAACTTCTTCCATTGCTCCATGGTCCATTTCTGATGCTCACGTGTCCATTGTTGGTACTTTCAGCCGTGCACAGGGGTCAGCATGGACATCCTGACTGGTCTCCAGCTATGCAGCCCCATTAGCAACAAACTGTGATGCACTGTGTATTCTGACACCTTTCTGTCAGAGCCAGCATTAACTTCTTCAGCAGTTTCAACAAAAACAGCTTGTCTGTTGGATTGGACCACATGGGCCTTCACTCCCCACATGCATCGATGAGCCTTGGTCGTCCATGATCCTGTCGTCGATTCACCACTGTTCCTTCCTTGGACCACTTTTGATAGATACTGACCAATGCAGACCAGGAACACCCCACAAGAGCTGCAGTTTTGGAGATGCTCTGACCCAGTCCTCTAGTCATCACAATTTGGCCCTTGTCAAACTCACTCAAAATCCTTACGTTTGTCCATTTTTCCTGCTTCCAACACATCAATTTAGAGGACAAAATATTCACTTGTTGTGCACTGTATTAAGTGTTAATACGCAGCTGTGAAGAGTAAGCCAGGTCCCTGTGTTATACAGATACACTGATCAGGCATAACATTATGACCACCTGCCTAATATTGTGTTAGTCCCCCTTTACTGCCAAAACAGCCGTGACCCGTTGAGGCATGGACTCCACTAGACCTCTGAAGGTGTGCTGTGGTACCCGGCACCAAGATGTTAGCAGCAGATCCTTTAAGTTCTGTGGGGGCCTACATGGATGAGACTCCAGCACATCCCACAGATGCTCAACTGGATTGAGATCTGGGGAATTTGAAGGCCAAGTCAACACCTCAAACTGGTTGTTGGGCTCCTCAAACCATTCCTGAACCATTTTTGCTTTGTGGCATGGCAGATTATCCTGCTGAACGAGGCCACGGTCATCAGGGAATACCGTTTCCATTAAATAGTGTACATGGTCTGCAACAATGCTTAGGGCTGGTACATGTCGAAATTACATCCACATGGATGCCAGGACCCAAGCTTTCCCACAGAACATTACCCAAAGCATCACACTGCCTCTGCTGGCTTGCCTTCTTCCCATAATGCATCCTGGTGCCATGTGTTCCCCAGGGAAGGGATGCACATGCACTTGGCCATCCACGTGATGGAAAACAAAATGTGACTCATGATCAGGCCAACTTCTTCCATTGCTCCATGGTCCATTTCTGATGCTCACGTGTCCATTGTTGGTACTTTCAGCCGTGCACAGGGGTCAGCATGGACATCCTGACTGGTCTCCAGCTATGCAGCCCCATTAGCAACAAACTGTGATGCACTGTGTATTCTGACACCTTTCTGTCAGAGCCAGCATTAACTTCTTCAGCAGTTTCAACAAAAACAGCTTGTCTGTTGGATTGGACCACATGGGCCTTCACTCCCCACATGCATCGATGAGCCTTGGTCGTCCATGATCCTGTCGTCGATTCACCACTGTTCCTTCCTTGGACCACTTTTGATAGATACTGACCAATGCAGACCAGGAACACCCCACAAGAGCTGCAGTTTTGGAGATGCTCTGACCCAGTCCTCTAGCCATCACAATTTGGCCCTTGTCAAACTCACTCAAAATCCTTACGTTTGTCCATTTTTCCTGCTTCCAACACATCAATTTAGAGGACAAAATATTCACTTGTTGCGCACTGTATTAAGTGTTAATACGCAGTTGTGAAGAGTAAATGTTTGAGAATTTTCCCTTGATGTCCTTTCCCTTTGTTTCGTTTCAATTTGGCTTCTTAATTTTACTGGCTCACTTCTGCTAGCGTCATGTTTTGTCCTTTTATGCATAATTATGCAGCGTTACATCTGACCCTGCAACTGAATTTTTTTGCAGATAATTTTTGTCACTTTTCCTTATTGTTCTGATGCACACCCACTGACACTTTATTAAGAGCAACGGTGCAATTTATTGTGTTAAAATTAGATGTTGCTCACATTGTTCAGCTCACCAGCTAGCAAAACAGACGTGCTACCGCTTAGCTTAGTGGATTTTACAGTTTGTTATCTATGTAAAAACACATTCCGTTTCCTACAACAATAAAACAAACTATCATTGCATGAAGTTTAGCTTTAACAGAGGAAACACTGAACTACTCTCAGTCAGGGTGGATGGTATTTGTGACCAGTCCACCCTGGTGCCTCTGTGAATTGTTGTCCTGTGTGGTCCTTCGGTCTGTAAGCACTTCTGGTGGGTGCTACGGATAAATCCGAGCTTCTGTTGGCGGCTGCTGATTTGGTGTGGAGTCCCAAGTCTCAGTGGAGACTGAGGCTCCAATCAGCAGTCCGCAAACTTAGGGAAGAAGCAATTTAGCATTTGAAGTCGTCGTGTACTGTGTGTACAGTGTGTGTTCATGGTGGGTGTTGTTCCTGTATTTAAGTTTGGCTTACTTGTTTTGTTTTGTGTTTAGCTTAGTTACAAACTCTGTTAGCTTTCGTTTTAGTCTGTTCTTTGATTTGACAACTTCCACCAGTCTTGTGTTTGTTTGTATGATCACTTTTATGTTCACTTAGCCACCGAGCAATAAAATTAGTTTACCTCAACCATTAACAACTGGTTATTTTGTTGCATCCAGGCACTCTAGAGGTTGGAGCGTAACACATCCATAGACTCTGTATAAATGTGCTTAATAAATGTCAAGAAATCATGTGGTAGTGGTATCTTTCCTGTATAAAAATGTAGCTCATTGATTGGTTGGGTTTGGTTTATGATATTTAAAAATAACTTTTGTACTTAAGAGGGTATAATGTACTATATTTTTTATAATAAAAAGCATCATAATAATAATAATTATTATAATAATGACCATAATGAGAACCAAACCCCTGATGTATTTTCATTTGAGTTGCTTTCATTAAAACAAATGCAATAAAATGTTAAGCCTCAAATATTGTACACTTTCTTTAAACATTTATTTTTAACTGATCGTTTTGGTGTTGTTAGACATAGGGATACAGCAGTTAAACTAAGATATTTAAAACAGACACAAAACATTGATATTTTAATAAATATTGTTGTGTAAAACGAAAAATGTATAACACATAGTGCCTTTTCAGAACAGCATTTATGAAACAACCACAGAGCCTTAAATCAAATGACAAGTCATTAGGTGAGAAAAGCATCATTATTAATAAATGAAAACATTGCAAGAAAATGTTATTTATTCATCAGTGTGGTTTATTTTCTTCTAATCAAAGCAGTCTATCCACAAAAACAGATGTAAAAAGTATTTATTATAGTACTTCTCTTAAAAAGAGTGAAATAGTGAAACAGTAATACAAACAGCATTTACCTGCCAACTATTGTCTCTCAGGAATAAGAATTTGCCCTCAGATGTCAGTGAATAAGTACAAATTCAGAAGTACAGTGACAAAAACACACCATCAGGAAAACAACAGTACCACAGTGCAAAACAATTAATATTAAATAATGCAACTAATTGTTCCAACACAGTTTACTAAAGTAATGAGCACAACATGTACAACATGAATAAAGGTTTAAATGTACAATGTCAAAAGTTTTTCAGCTGCTGTTCAATAGATAAATAATTTTATATAGGATAGTTCATATAACTTCATCTCTGCTTTGGAAGAGCACTCATTAAGAAAGAATCTGCAAAGTTTTTAAGAGTTGAGTTGAGGGTCCACATCACGTAGATGAAACTTAGATGATGTAGATGATAATAGTAAAAGTCCAGCAATGATAGAGAATAATACCATTTGATGTAACAGAGCAGAGGGAGGGAAGAACTGCAGGACAGAAAAAGAAAACAAAGAAAAAAAAAACCTGCTTGACAGCCTCGGTGTTGGTTTCCAGTAAGGACTTCTTAATGACAAAGGGGAAATTCACAGTGTTGATGGGGCTGTACTTTCCCCTCTGAACCAGTGTTTACAAAATCTTAAAATTATAAATTACATAATAAGATGATGATATTATCTCTCAGGCTCTTTGGCATCAGGATTAGGGGTCAGGCCATTCAAGGTTGTTTTTGACACATTACATATTATTTTGAAAACTACATTATTGAGATTGTTGCTTGGCAGAATATAGTTTTCCAATGGAACCTTGGTAGAATCCCATAAAAATATTTTGTGTATAACCTCTGTTTTTATGCACATGAATTAATTCAAATGTAATTCTTTTTCCTATATGTTTTTCCTGTGTTACTTGTTACCAGTTTTCTCATGGCTGAAAAACACCTGGGTGTTGAGTGTACGGATGGTATTTAAATAACAGTAGCACTTTCATGTAATTAGAAAACACAGATATACAAAGAAGGCCATCTATTCATTATCCATACACCACTTAATTCTCATTGAAGTCACGGGGGGCTGGAGTCTATCCCAGCTGACTTAGGGTGAAGGCAGGAGACACCCTGGACTGGTCACCAGTCTATCACAGGACTACAAATACAGACAAACCATTGCACTCACATTCACACTTATGGAGAATTTAGAATCACCAATTAACCTCAGCATGTTTTTGGACTGAGGGAAGAAGCCAGAGAAAACCCATGCATGCACAGGGAGAACATGCAAACTCTATGAAGAAAGATCCCAGGCAGGGACATGAACCGGGGATCTTCAAGCTGTAAGGCGACAGTGCTAACCACTGTGCAGCCCTGATGCAAAGTATTGCTCAAAATAATTACATTAAAAATCAATATCTACCTCCTTCAGAAAACTGATGAAGTTTAGACGATCATATGTCTGCTCCTGTTGTGATGTGTTTCAATGCCTTTTCTGTGTTGGCATGAACCACAACTTGTCCTGAAGACTCACAAATGAACTGTGAATGATGTTCTCTGAGCATTTTCCCTTCATTGCTATAGCAAACAATGTGATTGAATAATTTCACTGATTAAGAATAATGCTTTTACGTTCTACAAAAACTGCTCCATATAGCAGTTTAACTTACGATATACAAACTTCTTACTATTCTTACAGAACTGGGTTTTCAATCAGGTGCTATATGTCATTGCAGATTTGTTCAAATGTATTATGCATTTGATGAGCTTATTTGTATCATGTTATATTTTTATAATTCCCCTCATCTTACCTGGAGGAAGTCTCTGTGATTAGGGCCTTGCCACTCCCACTGAATAGCTGAAGGAGGAACATTCACAGACCTAGCACATTCTCACAAACAGAAAAACCAGTTTCGAGTGACAATAGTTCGAAGAACAGCACTTGGCATGGAGACAAATTATTTTTTTGGGATATTGTGGCTTGCATGTTTTCATGCAGCCTCAACACAAGGTAAATATTCACTACAAGTCATATCTTTGTGGTTTTCATTGTGTTTTTCGTTGTTTAGAATTACAACACATTAATGAATCATAAGAATGAATACATGCATGAATGTTAGACTTAACCATCTTAGAGCTAAAATTATTTAAAATTTGATTATGTTGCAGGTACACAACAGGAAAACTAAGTACTTATTACACCAGGTTGAAAGCAATAGATTTGTTTAGTTGGTTCACTTTCAAGAGGGCATTTAATGGTTAAATGGTTCTCTGTCAAGGACATTTGGAGAACCATACACAAGAGTATTAACATATAACACATAAATACAGGCTGACAGACAGCATCAGGTACCACTGCTTAAATTTTCAAAGGTAAATGAAAGAATTGAAAAAGGATAAAAGAGTCATCATTTCTATTTTCCTTGTATTTTGTGCATATAAATCAGCAGATCACGTTAAAAAAATAAACTCATTAGCATCTGTCAGTGTTCAAGGTTGATGACATTTTTTTGTTATAAACACAGTAAGAAAGTTCTTGTTCAAATGAAAATACTGAGAAAAACACCAACATCAATAACTAACATATATAATTAAAAAGTAGCTAAAATTATACATGAAATAGTAACAATGAAAAATATAACCACATGTATAATTGTTTTATATACAGACAACTCTGAATTTATACAGTAGCTTGTATTGCATTCAGTAAAACTGAACTCTGACTCAGTGATAATTACATTTTTCCGGCATCAATCATTTATGTTTAAGCTGCTTCATGCCGCTGAAGTGCAATATTTCAGTGATGTAGATGAGCCTCCAGTGTTTATGTACTTGAGCTCTGGCCATACGAATCAAATTTTATAGAACCTTTGTTTTATTTGTTTTTGTCTAAAGTTATTAAGAGAGAATAGTATGCACTGAGATCTCAAACAACAACATTTTTATGGCAATCTGGTAATTCTTTGTTGATAGATACTTTGACTGCAGCACCAACAAGTGCAGCATTAACAACTACAGCACCAACAACTGTTGCACCAACCATTGCAACTGCAATTTCAGCCACAACTGCAGCACGAACAACTACAGCACGAAGTACTGCAGCACCATCAACTGCAGCACCAACAATCACAACCACAGCACCAACAACTGTAGCATCAACAACTACAGCACCAATCATTGCAACTGCAGTTTCAACCACAATCGCAGCACCAGCAACCACAGCCCCAACTACTACAGCACTATCAACTGCAGTACCATCAACTGCATCACCAACAACCACAACCACAGCACCAGCAACTACAGCATCAACAACTACAGCACCAACAGCCACAACTACAGCACCAACTACTGCAGCATCAACAACTACAGCACCAACAACTGCAGCACCAACAACCACAGCTTCGGCACCAACAACTATAACATCAACAATGGCAGCATCAACAACTGCAGTACCAACAACTGCAGCACCAACAACCACAGCTGCAGCACCAACAACTGAACCATCAACAACTGCAGCACAAACAACCGTAGCATCAACAACTGCAGCATCAACAACTGCAGCAACAACAACTGTAGCATCGACTGCAGCATCAACAACTGCAGCATCAACAACTACAGCACCAGTCATCGCAACTGCAGTATCAACCACAACTGCAGCACAAACAACTGTAGCATCAACAACTACAGCACCAACAACCAAAGCACCAACAACTACAGCACCAACAACTGTAGCATCAACAACTACATCACCAATCATTGCAACTGCAGTTTCAACCACAATTGCAGCACCAGCAACCACAGCCTCAACTACTACAGCGCTATCAACTGCAGTACCATCAACTGCATCACCAACAACCACAACCACAGCACCAACAACTACAGCATCAACAACTAATGCACCAACAGCCACAACTACAGCACCAACTACTGCAGCATCAACATCTACAGCACCAACAATCACAACTGCAGCACCAACAACCACAGCTTCGGCACCAACAACTATAACATCAACAATGGCAGCATCAACAACTACAGCTGCAGCATCAACAACTGCAGTACCAACAACTGCAGCACCAACAACCAAAGCTGCAGCACCAACAACTGAACCATCAACAACTGCAGCACAAACAACCGTAGCACCAACAACTACAGCATCAACAAGTGCAGCGCCAACAACCACAGCTGCAGCACCAACAACTGTAGCATCAACAACTGCAGCACCAACAACCACAGCTGCAGTGCCAACAACTGTAGCACCAACAACCACAACTGCAGAACCAGCAACCACAGCACCAATTACTATAGCACTATCAACTGTAGTACCATCAACTGCATCACCAACAACCAAAACCACAGCACCAACAACTGTAGCATCAACAACTACAGCACCAACAACCACAGCACCAACAACTACCGCACCAACAACTGTAGCATCAACAACTGCAGCACTAACAACTGTAGCATCAACAACTGCAGCACCAACAACTGTAGCACCAACAACCACAACTGCAGAACCAGCAACCACAGCACCAACTACTATGGCACCAACAACCACAGCACCAACAACTGCAGCGCCAATAATCACAACTGCACCACAATCAACTGTAGCACCAACAACTACAGCACCAACTACTGCAGCATCAACAACTGCAGCACCAACAAATGCAAATGCAGCACCAACAACTACAGCATCAACAACTGCAGCACCAATCACTGCAAATGCAGTTTCAACCACAACTGCAGCACCAGCAACCACAACCCCAACTACTATAGCACTATCAACTGCAGTACCATCAACTGCATTACCAACAACCACAACCACAGCACCAACAACTGCAGCGCCAACAGCCACAACTACAGCACCAACTACTGCAGCATCAACAACTGCAGCACAAACAACCGTAGCATCAACAACTGCAGCATCAACAACTGCAGCAACAACAACTGCAGCAACAACTGTAGCATCAACAACTGCAGCACTAACAACTGTAGCATCAACAACTGCAGCACCAACAACTGTAGCACCAACAACCACAACTGCAGAACCAGCAACCACAGCACCAACTATTATGGCACCAACAACCACAGCACCAACAACTGCAGCGCCAATAATCACAACTGCACCACAATCAACTGTAGCACCAACAACTACAGCACCAACTACTGCAGCATCAACAACTGCAGCACCAACAAATGCAAATGCAGCACCAACAACTACAGCATCAACAACTGCAGCACCAATCACTGCAAATGCAGTTTCAACCACAACTGCAGCACCAGCAACCACAGCCCCAACTACTATAGCACTATCAACTGCAGTACCATCAACTGCATTACCAACAACCACAACCACAGCACCAACAACTGCAGCGCCAACAGCCACAACTACAGCACCAACTACTGCAGCATCAACAACTGCAGCACAAACAACCGTAGCATCAACAACTGCAGCATCAACAACTGCAGCAACAACAACTGTAGCATTGACTGCAGCATCAACAACTGCAGCATCAACAACTACAGCACCAAGCATCGCAACTGCAGTTTCAACCACAACTGCAGCACCAACAACTGCAGTACCAACAACTGCAGCATCAACAACTGCAGCACCAACAACCACAACTGCAGTACCAACAACTGCAGCACCAACAACCACAGCTGCAGCACCATCAACTATAGCATCAACAACTGCAGCAACAACAACTGTAGCATCAACAGCTACAGCACCAATCATCGCAATTGCAGTTTCAACCACAACTGCAGCACCAACAACTGCAGTACCAACAACTGTTGCACCAACAACAGCAACTGCAGCATCAACAACTGCAGTACCAACAACTGCAGCACCAACAACCACAACTGCAGTACCAACAACTGCAGCACCAACAACCTCAGCTGCAGCACCAACAACTGTAGCATCAACAACTGCAGCAACAACAACTGTAGCATCAACAACTGCAGCATCAACAACTGCAGCTGCAGCTCCAACAACTGTAGCATCAACAACTGCAGCACCAACAACTGTAGCATCAACAACTGCAGCACCAACAACCACAACCACAGCTGCAGCACCAACAACTGCAGCACCAACAACTGCAGCTGCAGCACCAACAACTGTAGCATCAACAACTAAAGCACCAACCATCGCAATTGCATTTTCAACCACAACTGTAGCACCAACAACCACAGCTGCAGCACCAATGACTGTAGCACCAAGTGCAAGTGCAGCACCAACAACTACCACACTGTCATCTGCAGCACCAACAACCACAACCACAGCCCCAACAACTATAGCAACAACAACTGCAGCAACAACAACTACAGCATCAACAACTACAGCACCAATCATCGCAACTGCAGTTTCAACCACAACTGCAGCACCAACAACTGCAGTACCAACAACTGCAGCACCAACAACCACAGCTGCAGCACCAACAACTGCAGTATCAACAACTGCAGCATCAACAGTTACAGCACCAGTCATCGCAACTGCAGTTTCAACCACAACTGCAGCACCAACAACTGTAGCATCAACAACTGTAGCACCAACAACCACAGCTGCAGTGCCAACAACTGTAGCATCAACAACTGCAGCACCAACAACTGTAGCATCAACAACTGCAGCACCAACAACCACAGCTGCAGCACCAACAACTGTAGCATCAACAACCACAACTGCAGAACCAGCAACCACAGCACCAACTACTATGGCACCAACAACCACAGGACCAACAACTGCAGCGCCAATAATCACAACTGCACCACAATCAACTGCAGCGCCAACAACTACAGCACCAACTACTGCAGCATCAACAACTGGACCGCCAACAACTGCAAATGCAGCACCAACAACTGCAGCATCAATAACTGCAACACCAACAACAACAACCACAGCACCGACAACTGTAGCATCAACAACTACAGCACCAATCATTGCAACTGCAGTTTCAAACACAACTGCAGCACCAGCAACCACAGCCCCAACTACTACAGCACTATCAACTGCAGTACCATCAACTGCATCACCAACAACCACAACCACAACCACAGCACCAACTACTGCAGCACCAACAGCCACAACTACAGCACCATCAACAACTGTAGCACCAACAACCACAAATGCAGCACCAATGACAACAACTACTGCCACACTAACTACAGCACCAACAACTATAACTACAGCACCGACAACTGCAGCACCAACAACCACAGATGCAGCACCAACAACTGTAGCGCCAACAACCACAGCTGCAGCACCAACAACTGTAGCGCCAACAACCACAGCACCAACAACTGCAGCATCAACCATCGCAACTACAGTTTCAACCACAACTGCAGCACCAACAACCACCACACCTGAAGTTCCAACAACCATGACTACCACTCTCCAAATGATTCCAACTCATTCAACACCTGTGACGCAAGGTTTGTGAAATCAAATAACAACAGATATATTGAATTACTTTCTATTTGATATACAGAAAAACTGTAAGGATTCTTATTTTACCCAGAATTTGACCAATGACCCAAAACAGTGTTTCTGCTTTTGTTTTATTTTGTTGTTTTTTCTATTTCATAATAGATTCTGAAGAACATTTGTTACTCAGTCAAACTTCCTGCAGTGACTTGAGCAATACTAGCAGGGGGTTACAATAAAACATGGTGCAATACATTTTGACCCAAAGAGAATTAGAACCATCATTCACAATACATCTGTGAAGACTGTCAGTCATTCCAGTCATGGAAATCATAGGAGCTTCGGTAAAAATCAACTGGACTTCTGTTGTAGGTTGTTGAAGACAGAATGTTCACAACTTTTAATTAAACAATTGCCAAAATAGTCATAAAGCATGACTAAAGGGGTTTAGCTGCAATGAAACAGACATTATATGTTACCTGTATTTGTTTTGTTTGTTCCAGCATTTATGATATGTTTGCAAACTCCTGCTGGAGAAAGTCCTGAAAAGACAAATTTAGTAATGATGTTCTAGTTCAGCCTATCCTCAAAACTGGAATGGAAGGAGGATCTTTGAACCATTACATTCAAAACTTTCATATGTTTTATTTCCTTATTCATTTCTAAATTTAATACTTCACAGACTTGGTATTACTGGCACTCCAGATGAAGATAACAACCTTTGGTGAAGTCAGCAATGGAACTATCATTGAGCTTGTTAAACAGGTATGTAAAACAGTGTGTAAGTAACTTTGTGTTGTCAGTTCTCTAACACTGTTAGTTTGAAAAGGGATGAGATGGAACTACTGATGTTTCCTCTCTGTATCTTCTCTCTATATAGGTTTTTAGACAACAGCTCTTGAATGGAACAGCTCACACAGCAACTGTGACAAATATTCAAAGAGTTCAAGTTGGCCCATAGAAGCTTCATGTGGATGGGAAGAGTCCAAAGTGAATGCAAAATGACAGCAATTCAAGCATGGGCTGGAGGTATTGCTTCAACATCATCTGAAGTGGAAGTTGACCTCAATCGTTTCATTGAATCTGGAAATGTTTTCTGCAGTTTGAGTCTCCTATCAAATGTCATTGTTCTCCACTGAGCTACAGCGGTTTTATCATTTCATCAAATCAAATATTTGCAGTACCATGCTGGTGGCTATATGGGAATTGTGGAGTTGACCCGTGTATGAAATTGCACAGAACAAGGAAGTGTAAACCAAGAAATTTGATCAGTCAAAGAGATAAGAAAACACCACAACACAGCATTGTATTGTTAATATGTAATTGTAAGAGTAAATTTTCCGTCCAAGCTTTTTCCCTTTGTGTAATTAGTATTGTTATTATTATTTTACCTTTTGCAGGCTGCTTTTTAGTTTGGCATCTTTTTGTACCTGGCTCACTTCTGCCAATATGATAGCTCAAAAACGTTCATCATGTCTTCTTGTTAATACATTAGTTTTGCCGGCTGCCAAAATCTGCCAGCTGACATGTCACACACTGTCAGTGAGACGCTTCTGATGACGGCGAGAGCTTTCGCCAAAACTGTCAAGAAGGTAATCAACATCTATCTAATCATGCTATGTCTGAACAAAAGAACTCAAAACCACTGCCAGTATGATGTTTGGTTCTCCACAGGTATCATAAAGCACTACATTTCACCATGAAGCACTGACTGAAATCTGTTTTTCAGATCATTATTGTGAATTCTTCTTTTTGTTCTGATATACACCCATTAGGTAGGTACATAAAATGTATGCAACAAAGGACCTTCATGTGACTTAACACTAGCGTTAAAACTCAAGATCACCAATGTTTTCATGTTATCTTGCACTATTTGTACAGATGAATAAAGAGAAGTATCTGTAGGAAGTGTCTCTTCTTTGTGTTCTTTATTAAAGATTTTAAAGGAAACTTTATTCATCAGTTAAGTTAAAGCATAAAGACTTATATATACATCAATTGTTCCAGTTTGCCTTTTAACATTTTCAGAAAATATAAAAAGATGATCTTAATTTTCTAGTGAGTCTGTAACTAATTACCATAAAATAGCCGATTATAAATGGGAAATCTAAAATGTGAATTATGCAATCATACTAGCTCTGTAAACTGTCAAAGTGGTGGTGGATGATGCTAACTTTGGTATTTAATGAATGCTGGGATATTTTTTGATCATGATAAAATATATATATTTTTAAATAATTAATGAAGAAAGCTTACTTTCCTGTGTTAAGTTGCATCAATCCAGTATATCTCATCTACAGCAGCCTAAAAGACCTCACCCTTGTTGTGGTGTGTTAAATATCATTTCCTCCTTCTCTTCTAAAAGGCATTATTGTTCCCATGACACAAAGAAATTACAGCATGTGCAAACCTGCCCACATACACCAGACAATGAATGAATAAAATGCACCAGACTTCGAATGCTCAGTGCTTAAAATAATACAAGCACTTGTCTGGACTCTCTTATCAAGTCATGAGTTACATTAACTAATGCGACAAACTTCAGCACCCAAACCGCAGGGTGTCTTTCCTCTCTGTCTTTGCTAACATCCTGCAGAAACTTTTCAGCTTCCCAAAGTCAGTTTCAGCATGACACATCCACTTTGTAGTCATGCCCTCACTTCCTTGCAGTCATCAGCTCCTTCTGTCTGGAAATGTGAAGCACGGCTCTGTTCAGCAGTGCCAACAGGTCCGCAGCCGCCGACACTCCCCTCGGCAGGAAGACCTCCAGAGAGGAGGGGAAGGCGTGGGGCAGACGGATGTTTGACATGCTCGCACCCTGGAAAATGAAGTCACAATGAAGGAAAAGTGACACAAAGATTCATCTCGAAACAGAAGAAAAGACGCATTCCATCTGAAAGCAGCGTGCTCGACCAAGTACATCCAAAAATACAAGTTTGTTTTTTGGTTTTTTTTTTAAGTATTGAATTCCCATAGTGTTAAGAAGTACATCTGCATCATTTTTAGAAACATGCACTTCTGGAGAGGCATTTTCAAGTGTTAATGCTGTTCAGAACTCTTATTTCTACAATCATCATGCATATGTTGCTGGTTTGGGATTCTACAACAACTTCGCCGTTTACTGCACCAAACAAAGGACAGACAAAGTTAGCAACTAGCCTGTGAATACACTAAAGCATTTTTTGTTAAAGAGGCTTTTTTTTTCTTCAGGAGTTCCTGTTAACCAAACTAGAGCTGAAAGGGTTGTGAATATTGGATATGCACTCATTATTCATCACGAACAAGATTTGAAATAAACACTACAGTTTGCATTGTGTCTACAGCCTGTTGAGCCCCAAGTTGTCCAAAAATCCAATCTAATATAGATGTCAAACCCAGCTTCATTAAAGCTGCAGTGTCTGTGGCAGGTGAATAGATGGGATGTCTGACCTTACAAAAAGCACACAATCTCATTAAATGTCATTAGCACTGGTTACAGCCGAGATTTCTGTCACATGACGTTTTCAGTATTTTCATATTAATGTGATAAATACCAACCTGGGAGTAAAAACGCAGGAAGATCAAAGTGGGGAAGCCATGAGCAGGCAGCTGATCTCCTCCTGTGATGAAGGTGAGGAGATCTTCAAAGGAAAACTCTGCCTGACCATCTGATTGTGCAGAAAGAGAAAATATTTCAATTCAAATGTTTTGCCAGCACAAACTGAGATGGCACGTTATTCTTCTCCTCCACTATCGCCTAATAAATGAGCTGCGAGGGTCTTTGATTCCCTGTGTTCCATCCCTCAGTGCTTACCGCTGACTAAAGTGAGGACTGTTTCCCAGTGTGCAGCTGTGGCCTCCTCAGCTGCCCTCAGATCCGAATGTGGATGGCTGTAGCAGAAGGTGAAGAGCTGTTTGAAATCTTCCAGGATCAGATGCTGCTGCTGTGTACTCGTCATCACTGGCACAAACGCCTCCCAGTGGGACTGCACCGTATCCCACAGCCCACCACAGCTGTTCAGCCCCCCGGTGAACTGGGAGATCATACTGGACACCCTGAAGGTCAGGACAGGGAGTGAAACTGACATCGGTTCATTTGCTGAAGTGAGGCTCTTTAGTCTGAATGATCAACATGTGGGTAAGAGGTGAATATTACAAAACAGAAGACTAGCCAGCTGCACCCATCGAGATACAAACCAATGTCTGTGAAATACACAAGTGTGTGAATGCATGCATGTCATGAATGAGACCGTGTGTGTGTCCTGCCTGTGGTAGATGTAGTGTTTCACTAAGCGGCTATAGATTGCTGGTATTCCATCAGAGTGGGTGGAGTAGATTTCTGGGATCCCGTAGCGTGACACCCAGTCACACAGACTGGGAGACAGACGCTTCACATCAGTGCAATTCTGAAGCTGTAGGAAGAGGAGAGGATTGTTATTTATGCGTGTGCACGGCACCCTGCAGACCCAATAACTGACTGCTGAGGAGCGAAACAAAAAAGTGACATGTAGCAAATGTTGCTGGCAGGAAGCAAAGCAGGTTAGAAGAATCTGTTTGTGGTAATTTCTCTTTCTTGATGTGGGACAAAAAACCCCAAAAAAATGTGGCTCATTTACACACAAATACTGGATTATAGATTCACCTTTTAACAGGCACTACAATTAGTCATTTAGCATGTACTTTTGTCATTTTATCTGGTTTCACTGAAAGACACTGATGATTTCATTTGACTGAAGTTGTATATGACTTTTTTATATTAAAATCCCCAAATAAGCTATGTGTCTGATAATAGACAGCAAAGTGCATCTCATTAATCACAGCCAGCTAGAGCAGACTGGGTATTAAAGTGAAGGCGAGTGAGTCATCTGTGTTTGCTACCTCTTGCAGTCGGATCTGTGCTTCAGCATCAGCAATGTCCTTCCAGCTGAAGTCTTCCATAGACGGACTCTGGCAGCACATCAGCTGTAGTAATGAGATATGGTGACGAAGATGGGACCAATTTGCAGATACTATTCAACACTGCTACAACATGCAGCGATCTATTGTCACAATGTGCCAGTGGACATCTGTTTTCAGCAAAGGGATGTTAAAACTGCATTCATTTGTTCATTTTGGTCATCTGAAACAGTGCAACCAGCGTTAAACACTGTTGGGTAAAGTGTTAGCAAGCACATGCGTATTTATATATTGGGCAGACACCTAATATCATTATCATGGAGTTTGGTTCTGTCCATCTGACAAATGTTTTACAATTGCTCCCTGTTTTAGCTCCATGAAAAACCTGGCTCTGTAAGCTGCTAAAAGCTCCATTATGTTCCACCAGCTGGAACACTACGGCTAAATCAAAATATGAAAGCTGCAGACTGTAAAACCAGAACAGGGAGATAAAATGCTCCACTGACCTGTCTAAAAAGGGTTATAAGTGCAGCTTTAAGATGCCACAAAAGATGTAGCACTGCAAAATCAAATATAAATGAGACATGTAATACTGCCATTTTTTTAAATAAAAGAAATCTCTTGAAAAGATAATCAAGAGACTTTACCATTCCTAAAAACAAACAAACGAACGTTAAGAGCTAAATGTCCCTTATATTCACGGCAGCTTCAGTTAAATTCCTGTCAACTGAGCGCTTATTGAAAAGAAAAATCCTCTTCAGATTCCAGGATTTCTGTTTTAAACTTCCTGCTGCTGTTTGTGGAATAAACAGAGAATTTGCTTGAATGGCAAAGCTACATGCACTACCTAACATAATATGCACAGACACAGTGTTCCTCCGGGAGCCAACCTGGTATAGTACAGGATGTAGACAGCGAGGTCCGGGTCCACCCTGAGCCAGCGACCAGCCAATCAGAACTCCTGCTTCATAATACTTCCTGTCTTTAAGAGCTTTGAGGTCGCAGGTGAAGAACAGACGACCTGGACGACCCTCAAACACACAACTTTGCTGTAGCTTCAGCAGAGCCAGCCTGGATGAGAGAAAATTGAAAAATCTTTTGCCATTAACTAACAAACTCTTCTTCTTCAATGCATTTGTGCTAGAGAGATTAATTATCCTGATGTGCAAATAAATATTCATGTTATTTATCGAGAAAGCTGCCAAAAGTTTGCTGGTTCCTGCTTGATCAATGTGACAGTTTTCTGCCCTCAAATGCTTTACAACAACAGAAAAATTCATTAACAATGTTGGTTTTGCATTGTTGGTCAAACAGCCAAGCAATACATACAAGACGTTAGTATTTTTGTGATGTTTTTCATTTTGCAAGACATTTTTCTCTCTAAACATGTTGAATCTCAGACTAAAAACCACAAAACCTTCTGCTCTGACAAGTTAAGCGCAAAAGCTATTCTGCTTTTATCACTCTAAAACTGCACCATCACCGTTTCTAAAGCCTGCAGACTAAACTTTGAAGTTTGAAGTGCATGGAAAACCTGATCAGGATGCATGATTGAAATCTACAGTACAAATATAAGAAGCATGTTTCAGGTACAGTGTCAGGAAATAAATTAGAACCTGAAGCACTCCTTGAGAGGTTGCTGTCGGCTGGTAGTCTCCTCTCCACTGAAGGAGATAACAGGTGTCGTCCTGAAGCAGAAGTCCGGCCGCCTCACCTCCTTCAGAGCACCGTGGAGCACATCTCTCCTCCTCAGCTGGGTGTGAGCTTCTCCAGCTCGATGCATGTTCTTCTGTCGGAACTTTTTCAGGATGGTGTCCACGTCAAGCATGACCTGCACACAAGAGATACACTTTTAACATGAGATGCAGGAAACTGCTGTCCTCTCTGTTCAGAGTAAAACACAGTGGATGCTTAAGTCGACTAGTAATCATTGGTCTTGAAGGTCTTTAAATACTGGGTTTGGTTGAAGATTTGGTCAAAAATAGAATAAATTCACCTCCTTTGGGGTCCTGCGGACACTCGGCTGGATCTGTTTTACCAGATCCCTGCCATCATCCTGGCAGCTCTCTGTGCCGACCTCCAGATAAAACCTGTTCCTGAAGAAAACAGCATGCAGACATACAGAAGATTCATTTAGTTGGTTCACCATTTATCTTATTTAAATGTGGCTTCCTACCTGTTCACCACAGCTGTCTCACTTGCTGACCTCTCAGATTCTGCCTGTTGGGAGCAAAGAGTCTCATAAGTTTATGCACTGCAGAAGAAATGTGTGGAAATAAATGAACAAGTTGATTTTAAAATGTAAAAAAATATTAACATAAAGGACTCTCCAACATGTCACATCTATTATATTTATCCAATACACCTGTAGAACTAAATCTCTATTCTGTTAGAAATACGATATCAATGTAATTCCCACAATACATTCTTCAGACAGTGTGTGATTCATAATCAAACAGAGCAGAAAGAAAGCAGGTTGAAACATGGAAGGATTAATGGCAGGTTCTATTGGGCACAGACCAAGTGATCAGGGGCACTTTGGGGCTGTGTCTCTGTTTGAAGTGACTGGAAACTATTTGAAAAAACAATCAAATTAGCACAAAGACACTCGATGTAACAACCAAAAACATGCAGAGAGGCTCAAAAAAGGCTGCATCACATTTGCAAAGAGATCCAAATGCAAAGAGGTGCTGAATAATTACAAAAAAGAGTGGCATAATAGCAACTATAAAGTGCTAACAATAACTTTTTATACATAAAACCTTTCTAAAATAAAGTTTCAAGGTGCTCCACAAAGCAGACATTTAAATACATGGAATAAAACACCAAATATGTAAAAGAACAAAATAAAAAGGAGAAACACAGAGATGCTCTTGTGTTTTTGGCTGTTAATCAGTGTGGTTCCTCTTAAATTACTTATTAATGCACATATCCCTCCTACAAAGTTTTGAATGAGTCTTGTTTTTTTGTTAAACAGAGCCATTGTGGGGTACCTGTGGGTAGCCATGGTGACTGAGGATATACAAAGCACCATGTCCAGAGATCCTCAGTACGTGATCTCCAGTCCAGCCCTCTGCTGGGGTGTCGGGGACGAACAGCGCTCTGGAGCCCTGCAAACACTGGAGCAACACATACAAAGACAGGAAGACAGCTGGATATACCTGCATAGAATCGGTTCACTTTGTGGCCAGCTTAACTTAATCCAAAATGTAGTCTGCATATTTAGCCTAACTCTAAAATCTTGCAGTGAAATGTGCACATGTTGAAGTCCAGCTGTGTCAGAAAAGCACCTCATACACACCTGCAGGTACGTGAAAGAAAACCTTTGTCCTGCCTGTTTTACAAATCGCCCCCAGAAGAGCATGACCAGCCGACTCTCCATCTGACCGGCTGACCAGCTATCGTCAATGGTGATGCGAGTGATCAGTCCCATCGCTGCCAGAGCTGCTCGCTGTTTACCGTGTGGAACGGTGTGTCTGGAAGAACAGAAAGACATATTTACTTCACCGATATATTCTTATTGAATAGCAGGATCATCAAAGTAAGATTACCAGAGACCTTAGTCACAAACTCAGCTGAGCAATACGTTGCTGTCATCAAGGGTTTTGGAAAATCAGACACCGTTGAAGCAAATATGAATTCATATAATGTATCTGTAATGTTAATTTATCTAACCTGACATTAATGATTGCACCAGAGGTACTTGGAGTATTGAAATTGGAGAGAATTCATCCTCTGGGGATGTGCTCAGATTAACGACACTCTGACTATTGCGTGTTCATAACGGATGGGACATTGTGCTTCACCCTCGTGTCGTCCTGCGGGTCAAAATTGACCCGTTTTAAAGTTTGAAAATGTGGAGAAAAAAATATATTTTCACAGTGACACTTCTGATGTCCACATTTTCAACATTTTTGGGAAATCTTTGAACATTTTTTGGTGGAAAAAAAGAAATGTTAAAAATGTTTCCTAAGAACATTCACAAAAAAATCAACCAAAATCCAGCGAAATTTGCTGGATTTTGGTTGATTTTTTTGTGAATGTTCTTTAAAAACAATTAAAGGTTTTACTGGTACGTATGTAATCACTTTAGATATTTTTTAGGATTTTTTTTGGAAGATTTTTGCTCATTTTTTGAAAATATTACCAAAAATTTTCTTGCCAAGTTTCGGGGATTTTTTTTTTTTTAAATAAAACTTTTAAGGGAAACTTTTAAGGAATTATTGGAATTTTCTTCCTGAAGGTTTTGCAAATTTTCAGAAATTTGGGGGATTGTTTTGCTGAATTTTGGGATTTTTTTCAGACAAGAAAACAATATTTTTTGGAGCCTGTAAATGAAGACAACAGGAGTGTTAATGGTGGCACTGGAGGGTCTCAATCAGTTTCACAGAAAACTGATTCTATCGTGGAGCAAAGTTTTAGTCAGTAAAATGTTCTGACAGCTGGTGGTGCTACAGAGGACCATGAATATCCACAACAAATTCCATATGCATTTTAAATATTTCGAATTCTTGCCCCCAGAACCTGAATTAATTAGTCCTCTTTGATGTGAAAGACTTTCACACACTACATGAGCACTACTTCCTGCAGACCTGTCCGGCTGAGACGTGTTGTATGCTCTGGGCAGACAGACCACGTCTTTAACCACCAGTCCTTTCTTCTGTGGAATCAGTCTCTTCCATTTGAGACGACTGGCTCTGTTCGGGGACTGCTGGAACACAGAGCACAGCATCACACCGGAACCTTTACCGCAACATGATGGATCCACGAAACACAGAAAATGCAACACAAAGTGATTCAGTTAAAGGAAAGAATAGTATGTCCTACATGCTGATCGATTAAGATGCCACAATTTCAGATATTGCACAAGAATACTAACTTTAGGCAGAAAAAAACATTTTTAGTTTTAGCAGCAAATTCACAAGCAATTCCAGCATTCTACTATTGATTAATTATTTAGTCAACAGAAAATGGATTAAAATTGAAATTTAAAAGTACAATTCATTATTTCAATTAGTTTGTCAAATTTAAGTTCCAGCTTCTTGAAATAAGTGTTTGGATTTTTCTCTGTTTTATATAATTACAAACTTGGAGTTCTGTAATTACATGAAGACTTAGGAAAACTGGAGCTGGAATTTTTGGGCATTTTGCATTTTAAAAGAATAATATATTTTTAAAAATCAATCAGTAAATGAATCGATAAATTAACCAATTTTGAGCTAAACCTAAAATAATGTAAGGAAAAAGAAAAGTAAACATATGTTTACTCCAGACCTCTCTTTCCAACAAATGCAAGCAGACAGCCTATTTATATGCACAAAATTAAGCTCTTTAATAATGTGTCTGTCTAATTTGGCCCAGCTCCATCAGTGAGACCCAACTATGAGCTGGTTTGGAGTTTTATCACTGAAATCTGCACACTACAGTAAACGACACACACCGACTGATAGAGTAGAACAAACGTAGACCATAAATAACAGATAGAGCATCAGATTATTATTGATTGACTGATGTGCTAAGAGTTTGTTCTTGGCAGCACTATAAACCCCAATTTCTTAAGGTTTTCTATTTTTAAGACAGGCTGCACAGTAGATCGGTGGTTAACACCGCTGCCTTGCAGCCAAAAGATCCCCGGTTCACGTCCTGGTCTGGGATCTTTCTGCATGGAGTTTGCATGTTTTCTCTGTGCAAGCGTGGATTTTCTCCAGCTTCCTCCCACGGTCCAAAAATATGCTGAGGTTAATTAATTATTCTAAATTGTCCATAAGTGTGATTATTTGTCTCTATGTGTAGCCTTGTGATAGACTGGTGACCTGTCCAGGGTGCCCCCTGCCTTCACCCTAAGTCAGCTGGGATAGACCTAATACCCTAATGAGGATTAAACGGTGTACAGATAATGGATGGATGGATGGATTTTATTGAGATGCACAGAGGCTCTCAATACAGCAGTCATCATTCATCATTCAACCATAAAATATGTACCGATGTTAAGAGCCATGTTTGCAAGTAGTGTTTAGAAAATAGCATTCATCCATCGGAAAACGGAAAAAAAAAGTTTGACACGACATACCAGACTCATGATGGAGGGATCGTTTGACACTCTGGGAGGAAACACCTGCAGGGAGGATGGATAAATGTGAGTTAATTAGACTGAAAAACATTCAAAAAGACAACACACTTGGATATGAAAGTACTGATGCCACATGTGAACCAAAAACAGAGGTGAGCAGTTGAGCAGAACCCTCTGATAGGTTTAAATCACCACTGTCTTCACCTGCCAATGGGTGGATGGAGTCATGATAGATTTTAATTTGTAGGATAAAATAATAATCAACAGCATCTTAGAAAGTAGGTAAGGGATTGAGGTTTATGCATTTATTTATTTCCACCATCCGTCCTTTTCACTGACCTCCATCTCTATCTCCATTTGCTGTGTGATGTCCATGACAGGAGGATGCTGGGTGTTATTTTCATGGACAGAGATCCTGGTTTTGGGCCTCGTCTGCTCCGTTGGTTGGCTTTGGACCTGCGGTTCTGGATCCTCCTCACAGTCAGGGACTAGTGGATGCTCCAGGTATCTCTGTTTACAAGAGGAGGAGGATGTGGTTTAATGTGCATGAATGATTGGAAAGAGGACGATGCACTGCTGCTTCAGGAGGGGAAGGCCACCACATGAATTCCCACTGCTTGCTTTCTAAAACCTCCTTTATGTGCCATTATTCAATTCGATTCAATTTTAATTATATAGCGCCAATTACAATTCAAATTGTCTCAAGACGCCTTACAGAACCCACATACCTGAACCCCCAGAGCAAGCCCTAAGGCGACAGTGGCAAGGAAAAAAAAAACCTTTTAACAGGAAGAAACCTTGAGCAGAACCCATGATAATGAATAGTATGTACAGCTGAAAACTGAAATAAACCAACATCTCCACACATCTGCAAAAAATCCACACATCTGCATGGCTAGGTATTACCTGGAGTACTAAAAATACTATAGGTGTGGTTGTGATTTGGGTCATTTGGTTCTTTACTCTGGTTATCAGCTTTGAGTGATGCTGAATCTGAATTTGAAATATCATCGCTCTACTTATCACATGAACTTTAAAGATTCTGATCAATAATGTGAGTCACATATCTACATACGTCCCCAATGGAAGATCTTTATTTAACATGAGATTCGCTGTCAAATTTAAGAAATTCACCTGGGAGTTCTTTGGGAATCAGTCAAGGCTTTGACTGTACAAGATACTTGAGAAGCACCAATGTTTTCCTTTTCTTTAAATCATACAAGGTGTAAGTGTAGAAGACTCACCTGGTCAAAGTTGTGTTCTTCCTCCTTCTCATGTGTTGTTGTCTCCTCACAGCAGTCTGAAGAAAACAACTCCATCTCAATGCTTTCTGTGGAGACCAGCAACACTGTCTTCTTCTCCCCCAGCTTCATCTTTTTGGATACAACTGACACTGTATCTCCTGTAATTCCCTTTTACTGACTCTATCGTATTTATTGTCAGAACAATCTCTTCACTTCTCCTTCAATAAAATCCTCATAGGGCCTTTCCTTGTTTAGTTTAATTTTCATTCACTCTTTGCTTTTTTCTGATTTCATGCCTAGAAAGTTTTGTTTTTTCTCTAGTTTTAACCCCAAACTCCAGTCTTTCCTGAGGAGACCCTCCAAACATCTGAACAGCTGAGCTCTCATTACCTCAAGCTGACATCTATTAAAGTCTAAAGCTCTGGTTGGCTCGCCGTTGTGCTCTCAGGCTGTGATTGGCTCTTCAGACAGTTTAGAAGTTCTCATTGGTTGAGAGAGCTGTGATAAAGTTTTAGATAGTGTAGAAGTATCTATAAATGTGGCCTGAGCACCTTCCTACAGTGTTCAAATTAGTCTCCTAATCAGGTGGGAGGAGTAAAGTCTGTTAACATTACAAATACACAACTGCTGCCATTAATCAGCCTCTTTTTATTCAACGTCTCTTCACAAATCCTTTCATCCTTAACCTGATGATTGCGTCAGTTCATCAAAGCTATCCGAGTATTTGTCCCAATAGGGTACGAAAAACAAAATATAAAACAACAAATGGAGAAATTTCAGGCTTCACAACTCTTCATAATACACTGATTTAAAATCAGGATTTAGAAAATTGCTTTTATTTTGTTGTTTTAATGCATTTGTGCTTTCAAATCTTATTCAGTTTTAATTATTAGTATTTTTGAAATTCTGTCCTTTATATGGCACAGTGACCTGTTCTTTAAAAGTACTGAATTGAATTGAATTGAATTGAATTGAATTGAACTGAATTGAATTGAATTGAATTGAATTGAATTGAATTGAATTGAATTGAATTGAATTGAATTGAATTGAATTGAATTGTATTGTATTTATACAGCATCAACTCACAACATAAGTCATCTCAGGGCACTTTACATACTAAGTTCAAAACTTTACAATGCTGTATCAGAGACAGAAACACAAAGATTCATTTGAGCAGCACTTGGTAACAGCTGGAAGAAAAACCTCAGCTGGAAGAAACCTCCAGCAGAACCAGACTCAAGGAAAGAGGCCATCTGTCTCGACAGGTTGGTGTGAGGGGAGAGGATTATATGAATATAATCATTATTAACATGATCTACTTTATTGACCTTGCAAGTCAAACAAAAAAAAAACAAAACATTTTTCAACTGTCCAGAATGGAAGTTAAGACAAGTTAAATGACTAATTACTCAAGTCTGCAGACTGAAGCAGCAGCCTAGATAGCAGACCCACAGTAATATATTATCTAATCATGTTTTTTGGGGGGGCAAAGTCAAAACAGACCAGTGTTTGTTTGTAGTCACGTCTCATTTCTGTGGTGATTCATCAAACCCACAGTGTGACCAATCTGTAATCAGTGACAATCAACTGAGGCAGCAACAGCAGCGACTGTCTTCTGACTGTCCTATCAGCAACTTCAAACTCACAACAAAACTGACCCGTACTCTTTACTACTTTGAGTTTCACATGGACCAGACGATTTGGGATGAATGACAGCTTTTTAGATAGTTTTGTGTGAGGAGGAACACTATAATTAAAATCTGTAAGCATTCAGTAGCTACAACACAAGAATAGTTTTGGGTTGATTGCAGTTTGAATGAAATATCTCTACATCTACTAAACACTTGGATAAAATCCTAAATACTTTTTGCTCACGTGACAAATGAGAACATTCTCCCTAAAAACATCAGATAAAAAAAGTTTCATTTTACTTTGACAATATAAATGAAGTGGAAAATGCTAACTTGCATCTGATGAGGTACTTAATGTTGATTATATCAGCTGGTTTCTGATTTAACAGCACTGAAATTCATCTCAGATCTTTGCATGTTTAAAAACTCAATGGAGGAAAAAAACATAAAGCTCAAAAGGGCTCACAGCTCATTCAGCGGTCTCACTGTGAAACTCTATATATTCGAGAGGGATAAATAACAACAAATTCTCAAAACAGAATAAATGCTTCTCAGTAGCCTTGACAGCGGGAAATAGATTAAATATTGTTCCAAATATCTAATTAATACCATAACTTGTTTAATTTAACTTCATAATACCTAAAATATATGACTGTCAGGGGTTAACCAAACTCTCCAGAGAGCGCAGACTGAATCATCCACGTCTCTTGAGGGTATTTTAATCAAAACACTGAACGTCCAACTGCTCCAGTGCAGCGGGTCAGAACGTGTCAGTCCTTTCCAGACGCTCTCTGCAACTTTTGTGTCTCTCAGGTCATCAGGTGTCTCTGGCTGCATGTCAGCAGGTGAGGCAGGAAGTAGGATGCCGTGCCGTCATCAGGTATCAGCTCCAAGAACTCTGCGGGGCTCATCTCCATGGCAACGACAACCAGCGTCTCTGTCGGCATGAAAACCAGTCAAATCAAACACAGGCACAATAAAGAACGGTTTTGTTTGGTGTATCTAGTTTCTCCATTAACCCTGATTAGAAATGATACATCAATTAAAAAGTGATTTGGTAAAGTGTAATGGAAGCTTATCATGAGTAAAGACACATTTAAAGTAATCCAATATAATGAACAAATTATATTGTTGCAACTCTATCATGACTTATGACATATTAAAGTGCTATTCAGTGTGTTCTATTAATATTTTATTATCTTTGAAACTCTTTCCTGAACAATGTTAAAGAGTCTATATTATGCACATCCACAGGTTTAGAATTACATTGTTTAAAAAACACATTATACTGTACATTACTGCAACTGCAATGCTCTGCTTTAGCTCCGGTCTCTTTTGAGGCTTCCCAGTTGGAATGTTCAGTCTTCTCTAATTGAATGAGACCAACATAGCGAGGCCAGAGTGGCTACACATCCTAACCACACATCTATGAACATTTCATAAGCGGCTCCAGAAAGGAAATAATTGGGGCTGCTCACTTTAGCATGAGGCTATGTCACAGGCCAGCAGCACATATGTTACATGGTGACATGGATAAGTAACAGAAGAAAAGCCTGACTTCAAATGAGGTCTTTCAGACAGGTTAGGAGCAGCGTTTTAGAATAACTCTCTTCAGTGTGGAGTTTGGGCTTTAGAAGTTTACAAACCTTTTACATGCAAGAAAGAGCTACATAGCACAATAAAAGATATTAGAAAGCACAATAAAGCCTCTTTAAAGGCTTTTAAAGTTACTGGTTGCTAGTATTGCACATTATCTATGACTTTTGTAATGCTTAATGCTGCTCTGTGGGGTCCATGTGAGTAAAATGAATAAAAATTGTCTTGTCTGTGCTTTGCATCATATTGCTTTGCCTTTTTACAGTGTTTGTACTGACTCTTCACGTTGTTGTCTTTTCACCTGTTGCCTTTATTTGATTAAGATTGTTGAATACTGACAAGAAATGCAGGGAGAGAGTTGAATCAAGGGAAATCACCGCTGTTCGGTGTGTATCCCGACCACCCGGTTACCTGATGCCCTGACACAATTTTGTCATTACTTGGATTTTTTGTAATATTGTATGTTTGTAACTGATCAGTTATAGTTTCTGCAAAGAAAATTTACACCAATAAAGTCTAAATGCTGTCTCAACACTTCCGTGAACTGAAAAGATTACAATCAGGAAGGAAAACAAGATGTTCCAGATATCTGGAATCCCGTAAGCAGTTTCCTTACGAGTAATTTATTAACACCTCCATGTTATTAAACTACAGATGTCATGACTTTGGAACTATCAATGGTAGTTAAGGCTCAGATTTATTTACGCTGAAACTGTTGTCAAACCTGTTTGACATTTTTGTTGGCAGTTAAAAGGAGCTAAATTATCAGTCTGGTCAATGCCAAGACAACAACTCACAGACATAAGATGCCATTTAACTGAACAGTAGCAAACTGCAGCCTGGAGAAAGTTCTCTGGTTTCTACCTTTGAGAGCAGCCAATAGGATGCTGTTTTCTGCAGCTGCTCTTGTCCGGTTACAAAGCTCTGGGAGCAGCTTCTGCCACCACAGCACCTGAAAATAATCAGCATGTCAACATGTAGGGGACAAAAAAAACTAAAAATACAGTCCTGGTACAGAGGAGGGGCAGTACAAACAAAGCAGATTCCACAGTTTAGGCCAGTACAAGTACACACCATGTTTTTGTCCTGTAGCTGGTGATTTGCGAAGGCTATGATGGCCTGAGGACATCTGTCCAGCAACTTCTCTATGCTGCTGCCATACTGCCCCCTTCTGGTGGCACAGAGGAGGTGCAGACTGAAGCCCCATAAGGTTTCCTCTGACAGACGCTCCAGCAGAGGCACCACGGAGCCAACAGACAGGGACGGGCCACACAGCAGAGACTGTTCACAGAGGTACAGGAAACATCAGAGGAAAATTACTGGACAATAGTAGCTCAAGGACAGACAGTGTAGAGTTTAAAAGAACAAAGAAGATAATCTTTATTTTACAGTTCCAAAAAGGTTGAATGCATAAGAAACAAGAAAAGCACTCAGAGAGCACAGTACTCCTCCAAGGCTGCTCAGTCGTATCATTTCCAACAGCTGAAATCTTGAAAAAATTTGTGGCAGGAATCACGGCACCACAGAATGTGTCCATTTAATATAGATGTACCCACAAACAAAATGACCTTGCGCTGAGCACAGGCTTGTGTTATGCATGTGTATGTTATGTACGGATACCAAATCGCGTGACCTAAATATGTAGCGGGCGGCAGGAATTGATGGGACTCGGAAACAATCCCACAATTTAATCAATTGTTTCTTGTATCATTTCCAATGGATAAGTCCCGATAAGTCTGCAACAGTTTGTGTGGAGGTTGTAGTCGGATCGCAATCGTGTGATCGTCAGCAGGCAGCTGACGTAGTGTTCGCTTGTATTCATAATTACAGTGACACCGTGCCACTATCTTGCAATGATACAGAAACCTTTAACAAATCCGTGGATTCAGACTATAAGCCACATTACTGCCAAAATCTAATCACTTGGTCCTTGTGTCATTTCTGACCTTTCATCCAAATCCGTTTGTCTGTTTTTGAGTAATGTTGCTAACAGACAAACAGACGCCGTTCATCACACAACTCCACCGTTTATTAAACACAAGCCGACACAATGCTCAGCAAAGCTGATTAGTTAGCAGACTGTAGCTATATGTTTCTGATATTACTGAGTCAGTTACTCTTTATTTGTGCTACTGTTCAGGCACAAGCCATCCATCTTTCCATGTTTAATTTATTTAAAATATGCTGTATATCCAAAAGCAAACCCCAGCCAGACAATGGTGAAACTCCTGATGTTTCACAAAGCCTTTATGTTCAGCTGTCAGCCTTATTTTGAACACAAATTCACCTTTTTGTCCTTCACTCCTTTCTTCACAGTAAGAGCTTGTCCCCATTGCAGCTAGGTGCTTATAAGTTTAGACACATCCTTTGCTAGACAGCAACAGCATGGAACCTTCATATTTATGTGAATTTTCGGACTGTTCGGCAACGTCTTCGTCATATCAAGGAACCGCTTCTCAGATAAACACTTTCTGTGCTGTTGGAATGGTTACAAAATCAAAGCCCATAACATTAAAAATACGCCTTCAACATAAAAGCTTGGAGGGAAGTCATTTTAACACTAGCAAAACAAAGGCTTGTCAAAAGTGATGAACTGATCAACAGACCTTTATAAGAGGAATTTACATGCAATTCAGTATCCATACATAACATGCACATGCATAACACATGCTTGTGCTCAGCGCAAGGTCATTTTTTATTAAAGAGTTCATGCGTCGGAAATGATACAAAGACTGAGCAGCCTTGGTGGAGTACTGTGCTCTCTGAGTGCTTTTCTATCTGTTACTGCCCTGATAATTTTCGAAAAATACTAAAACACACGCTTAATAAAAGCACACAATGTGTGATTTAATATAAGAAGATGTAAACTTGCTGTCATATCACTAAATCCTAGAAAAGATTATTTTGATTCTGTGCGCCTCAAATTAGTGGAGAATAAGAGATTTAGTGGAGGAGTGGAAAGAGACGTGAAGAAATACCTGCAGTTTGTGCAGCGCCTCCTGGTGCTGTGAGCTGGTGGTGTGAGCTGGACTGAGAACAGTGAGCCACGGGTACAGAGCGCCATAATGAGAGCACGAGCTGATCTGAAGCACACACAGGCATGTAACAATCTTAGTAGACGAGACTGATATCTGCATGTGCTGATTTCTGTACATCATCACATGCAAAATTTAAAAATGTAATTTTGTTTAGTAAATTATTCTTTCTCCAGCTGAAATTTTGAATCAACAAAAGATCAGTTGCAGTAAAGTGGCTGCATTTTACAATGGAATTATAAGTTTGCTTTTCTGTGAGGTCATGAAATAGAATATTCTCGACAGAACGAAGACAAACAAAACAACTTTACCAGATCGTCAGCGCTCTTCAGTGACTTGCGTTTTGGAGCTGCATGGGGGAGGCTGCTGTGTGTGTCTGAGTTTGTCAGCCGGTCGATGTAGACAGACGCCACCCGGAACAGAAGCTCCTGGATGATGGCGTCCTGTGAAGATGCCATGAGCATCGTCTCCCAGAAATCCACCTGTAGGCAGTTCTCACAGCCCAACTCCTAAACACACAGACACACTTATTGCTATTCTTTTATGTATATGAACACAACTGATATTAATACATCTTGCTCTAAATCATCTTGTAATGCTTTATTCTATTTCTAGGACACATAATCAACGGGACTAATGCATTGATTGTACTTCTGGCCTCCTGGCTGTGAAGCTGCAGGTGCCAGAGACATACGCAGACCTTGAATACGTGATCAGCCTGTTCCAGCAGAACTTTGTTGTTCTCATGTAAAGCCACCATGGCAGCCACCAGTAGGCCAGGTTGGGACTTTGCCAGCTGCTGAGCCAACGCTGTGGGACGGATGTGAGCGTGCCGATCTTCTCCTCCTCCTCCTTCAACGTGCAGCAGCAGCAACCTCGGCTCCTCGATGAACCCGTACACCAGCAGCATCTAAACACACACAGAACAAACCACTGATTTACCACTTCAAGTTAAACTCCTTGTTCTTCAGGTTGCTCTAAATGTCTTGTTAAAAAAAAAAAAGTTTTCTTCAGCTACAGAAAATATCAAAACATCTAAATATGTGCAGACAACATCACCTCTGGTGTCCAGTCCACCACAGATAAGGGCACACGGCTCTGAAGATCTTCATTTTTATGTCACTTTGGACAAAAGCAGCTACTAAATAAATACATGTAAATTTACAGTTATGCTATGTTATTTATTATATCATGGAGGAATTGACTGCAAAGCTGATTATAATTGAAGTTGAATTTCACAAGGAAAAATGCCTCTGTTGGAGCATTACTTCAAAAAAGTAAATTTCTAGATGCAGCTGTGCCATCCTAACATAAATTTATTGCAAACTTCAAGGTATCAAATGCTTTACTCTTTGTAAAATATATATATATGTATTCTTTTTTCTAAGCAACATTAACAAAATGAAGACAATTTTACACAAAAAAACAAAAAATAGCTTAGTTAGTTTAGTCAAATTTGCTTGATCCCTGGTGTGTCTGCATTACTATTGGTAATTACCTGGACTTTTACTGGAATGACTTCACTTGTGTCTCCCCTGCTAGAAGATTGCACAGGACCTTTAGTAGGTCACTTCGCAAATCAAAAACAAACCGTCCTAACCTCAGCGTGTCTCTCCATCAGCTGTGTGTACTGCGGCAGGTCACCCAAACGCAGCATCAAGGTTGCCATGGTGATCGTCAGTGGAACCGACACACACGTTGTATCCTCCAGATGTTGTAAAATCCGCAAGGTCCGGTCAGGACTGATGTTTATCATGGATGCGCTGGCACACACACTGATAAGCTGTGAGGGCTCTGATTGGCTGAAAATGTGAATGACCTCATCAGCTGCTTCCTGGAGAGACAGAATGTTTATGAGGTTGTTATTTTTTTGAGGTTCTATTGTATACATTATCATATATTAAGGTAACTAGCACTTGAGGAAGGGAAAATTAAACAAGGTCAGCTGATAAACTGCTTTAACTGGGTTCTCATCTCATCTCATCTCATATTAATGATTACCAAATGATGAAGATGATACTTTAATTAATGAATTAAATGTGTTGGTAAAAATGTATAGATTGTCTCATCGGCTTTCTTATGGTAACTTTTCAGTGTAAGTTAAGGAAAGGCCTTTTAAATTATTAAAACAGAAATGTAACCACATTAAGGGAGAACTTAGGACTCCTCTGTGTCTAGGCATTACACAAGCATCAAGTTAAGCTTGTATTTCTGTTCTTTTAAATTGCTGTTTTTTATGTACCTGACTGAGGTTTTGCTCCGTTTCTTCCAGCAGATAATGCCTGAGGTAGAACAGGAAGCCTGGACCGTAGGAGTGAGGGCTGCCTGGAAGTGGCCGGTTCCTGGAGATGACTTCGGTGACTGACAGACCAGACATCCTGTAGTACGGCAAAGTCAGGTGGCAGTCCTTCTGACTGCCCCTTAGAGAAGAGAAAATTACTAGTTTGTAGTTCTTAATAGAGGGCTGCACAGTGGCGTAGTGGTTAGCACTTTCGCCTTGCAGCAAGAAGGTCCCTGGTTCGCGTCCCGGCTTTCCCGGGATCTTTCTGCATGGAGTTTGCATGTTCTCCCTGTGCATGCGTGGGTTCTCTCCGGGTACTCCGGCTTCCTCCCACAGTCCAAAAATATGCTGAGGTTAATTGATTATTCTAAATTGCCCGTAGGTGTGAATGTGAGAGTGCTTGTTTGTCTTTGTATGTGGCCCTGCGACAGACTGGCGACCTGTCCAGGGTGTCCCCTGCCTTCGCCCGAGTCAGCTGGGATAGGCTCCAGCACCCCCCCGCGACCCTAGTGAGGATTAAGCGGTGTATAGATAATGGATGGATGGATAGTTCTTAATAGAGAAGAAAAGACAGAAAATTGCCAAAAAATATGTAATGATAAACACAATTTAAAGCTAATTTAAGTATGTGAAAGAGTAAAAATCCCTTGATTGAATGCTTTTAAACCTCACTTAGCAATGTTACTACTAAGTGAAAATGTGCACAAACTAATAAACTTCAAGGGCTGAAACAAAAGAAACTAAAATATATAAAGCAAAGGTTCAGCTCTCATGTTAAAGTTCCTGTATGTGACAGAACCCCAGGACTCAGGACCTTCATCTCAGACAAAAACAATCGTGACCACCTTCCCCATTCGTTCACATTTCATTCACAGCTCGGAAGGTATAGTACACGAGAGCCTACAAAAAGTAATCCAGCCACGACCACTGACTGATGTAACATTGTAAAATACATTGAATGGGCCTACCCAGTTGGTGTTACTTCATGTGTCTCTACTTCACTCCCCTCATGTCTGTTCCAGTCCATGTGTGTCTGTTTGCAAACATCGTCAGACCAACGGTTTGACCCATGGTTGGAAACAGACACACAAAGACCAGAGTGGAAAAGTCACAGGCGTCAAAGAGGAGCAGACAGTAGCCTCAAAACAACATCAGAGACTCTCACACTGAATCAAACAACTATATCTAAATAAGGTAAATAACATAAATAAAATACTTGGTTTTAATGACTTGGTTTGTGGGGCACCGGCTGAACGTTCAGGACTCTCGGTTTCCTACGTGGTGTGGGAGGTCACTCTTGTGTATAAATGCAAGGAGGCCCAACAGTTTCAAAGGGAGGGAATCACATGCACTAACAGGCATGCATGGCCGGGTCGGCTACCACAACAGAAACTCAGATGACAATTCACACAGTGGGAGCGTGACTTTATTCTCTGCTCATAATGCTATTACTCCATCATATCTTATCTGCAGCAGAGAGTTGTTTTCTGCTATATTAATGCTAAATTGATGTTAAAAATCTCATGTATACCATCTTTAAGGACTAAAGGGTAAAATAATTTAAGGTATATTTAGGCAAGACTTGAGGCATCAATTTCCAATTAACCCTTTAACATCCTCACCAAGAAAAAGGCAATGAAAAAAATATTTCTTTATATTTCTTATGTCTTTGGGGCACTAATAACGTTTTTTTTTTATGAAGAGACCCAGCGGTTTTTGAAATATTGACCTCTACCAAACAGTTGAGAAAAATTATTTGACCCTTTCAAATCTTTTTTTTTTTTTACATTTCAAATGACACAGTTGTGTTCAGCAACTCTTTAGGCACTATGTCAAAAGTATTACTTTACCTTTGAAAATCACAGCAAACAGCAAACAGAGGCCTTATGTGAGGAGTGATTTTGCTCGTGCTAACTTCCTGTGAGCAGACTAACTTGCTCTGCATGCCATTTCAAAACACAGTGACATCTACTGGACATTTTTTTTTTTACTATAATGTACCTCAACTGAGTGGTAGAGATGGCTGAAATAGGTGGAATTAAGTAAAACATATTTTTCAATAAGACATAGTGAGTCAAAATGTGCTCTACCAAATGGTTGAGCAGAATGTTATAGGGTTAAGCAAGTTAATATTAATATAGCATCCAAAATAGAGGGAACAGAGGCTTTTATTTGTCAGTGTGTAAGTCCAACAAAATTCGTGTGGAATTGCTTGCAGTCAGCGGCAGTTTGAATTTGGCTGTAAGGTGTGATGGAGGCAACAGCTCTGGGGATGAAGCTGTTCTGCAGTCTGCTGGTTCTATGGTTCTAATATTAAGGGTTGTGTGCAAACAGTTTGACATCGTGATGGTTTCTATAGGTGTTTTTAAGTTAGCTGTGTTTGCGTTTTACCTGCTGAAGCAGTCTCCTAGCTGGGCGCAGTTCTGCCTGACTGCCTCCTCCAGTTCTTGTCCGTCTGTCTGCACAGATGCTGTAGGGTCATGGTTCTGTTGCTGTCTTGACTTTTGGAGTACGGAGGCCCGGAGGAGGAGGTGAGCCTCGCTGAGGAGGTGCCGAAGACTTTGGGCCTGTGGACTGGTCTCTGCATAGCGCTGACTGTATTCAACCTTACACAAAGAGACACACAAGTCATGCACAGATAAGCATAAGCACCTGAGAGATCAGAAATTGGCATCTTGTACAATGTTTCCATGAGATGGCAAATGTATTTTATGCACTGGCTAAAAGTAGTTTATATTTATCGCTAACAATTCTGCAAAAAAACAATGTAAGAAATACATAATAGTTACAACAGAAGTAGATTTTTTGCACAGCAGTTATTTAAGTGATTGGGTCACTGTTACCATCTCCTGGTAGAGAGTGAGGGGGGAGACGGTGTCGACAACATAGATGTTCCATCCGTGTCCTGCCTTGCTGGTTTCTTTGGGAGCAGAGATCGTCCACTTCCTGCTCCTGAGGTCAAAAGTTACAAAGAGTGGTAACAAGAAGAAAAATCTGACAGAGGAATTAGCTAAACTTATGGCCACAGATTTATGCTGTTATCACTAGTTCCTTGAACTGCCAGTAACTAATGACATATATTCATTGCATAACAGGTAACTACCAGTTATTCCACCTTAAATTACACTGCACATGCTTTAGACACTGCTCAACCAGAGAGGAGGCTGTACACTGATGGTGGGTACTAAAGTATCTGCATCACACTAACCCTTTTAGCAAAGAACAGCCTCGTAGATATTACACCGAGTAACACATCAGCTGTGGATTACTAAAAAGTAGTGCTATATTTAGTTACATTTCACATGACAAAACAAACAGTTAGTGAACTGTTAGTGAACACGCTAACAGGTGACCACGGGCTCCCATTGGTTATGTGATGGTCCTTGAACAAGGCTAATGTGGTTGTTCTTGTATTTGGCCTCAGACTGCATACTGAAGGGACATCCACCTGTATGCAACATCGCATTATTTATTATCTACATTAACTTTTTAGAACACGACGAAAAATCTATTTAAATTTGTGTGTGTGTTTGCAGGAGGAAACCCGGAGCATGTCAAATAAAGATGGATCAGGTGAGTAAAAGCCAAAACAGATCTTTTTATTTGAATCCAAATGTGATTAGTTTGTAACAAAAAGGTACACACACCGAGGGCGGTTAGGCAGGTTATGGTTGGCTAGGTTTAGGAGCTAAAACAGGAAGTGTTGACTCTTTTAGACCAAGCTGCAAAGTCACACAGAAAATTGGGTAATCGATTAACTTTAACAGCAATCATTGGCTGGTTTAGGGTTTCTGCCTGTTGGAATGTGATTTCTCAGCTTCTGGACAAGAGCTAAAGCCATAATGGCAAAGGATGCTCTGAGAATCTCTCCTGATTTGGGTACGGATGAGTGTGATTTGTACAAACTGTCACACTACAGTTTCAATCCTGTATTAGATGTGCTGCAAATTGTGTATTCTAAACTGCAGCTTTTGTGATTTGCTAATTGCAGTTTCAAATTGCTATTTTGATTTGAAATGGTTAAATTGTTCAGTCATAGACAAGGTGAATTTGATTAAAAATAACAATTTTGGGTGCACTTGCATGTTTCACCTTATTTAATTTTTAAAACTAATAATTGGTAGAGAGATTTGAATGCTATCGAATGTAATCAAAAAGCAAAGATTCTTACCTTGTAGCTTGTAAATTTCTAATATTTACATTTAACTTTTATATGATTTGACATTCCTCATGTTCTATAGTAACATCAGAAGCCAAGATTATAACTAGGAGTGCTTGGTGTGCAATAATATTTAGGTGGGTAGTAAAGTAACGCCCACATGAATGGCAGGATCCAAAGTGTCAAAGCAGAACTTCACACATTGTAACTAGATGATCAATGTTATTCACTTCACTTCACTGTTAGGTTGCATCAAGCATTATTGGTTTTACTGCCACACAATCTGCTTTAGTGGACACAAAGAAAAATCATTTTGTTCTCTGAAATAAAACTCAAACTGTCAAAGTTTTCCTTCAAAATACGGTCTGATGTAAGGATTCGGTTAATAAACGTGAGTTGGCGTTGCAGCTTGACCTGAAAGTGACAACAAAGACTGGGGGAGGATGGCTGGGTTTGTCTTACAGTAAGGGCCGTGACAGAAGATTCTCCAGAGCTGGGGTGGTTGTGGGATCGAGTCCCACCGCCAGGAAAATACCAGTCAGCGTGGTGTGTTCTTTCAACTCGCTAAAATAACAACACACACAGTAAGCGAGTTCATAAATGCAGATATATGTCGGTGTACATCACCAGTGCTGAGAAATCCCTCTTTAGAGCACTGTGGTACCTGCAGGGAGGGACGTCTTGTCATATCTGATGAAAGTGAGATGTGTATGATCTATACAGGATTAACATTGTGTGTGGGTGTGTATTTAACTCTGTGTATTTTATGTGTTCAACTTACAGGCCTCTGCGCTGTGTGCTGCGTTCGGTCTCCTCCGGTGTCTCTGTGTCTGCGGTGGACAGCAGGATAACATGGCGGCCATAGACGCACACCGACCTCAGACCAATAAATAACTGCATCCTGAGCGCACACACCTCCAGGTTGCTGGGTGGACAAGCCTTTCAAACACACACATAACTGAGAAACTGAACTGTGTGCCTGCCAGCTTATAAACAGACATGATGTAGTATGTGATAAAAAGTTTACGACATAAATCAGTGCACCTAATGTCAAGCTGCCCCAAATGATTTTCAGGCCACTAGGGGGCAGAGGATCAACAGAAATGTGACTGATGTGGGCACTGAGACTTAACAGTAAGTGTGTTGCACCAAAAAAAAGCCACAAGAGGCTGCAAAACAGAAGCTTCTAAGGTCAGGAATCACTAGTAAGGGTTCAGGCTCATACCTTCATGGTAGTGTCAATGTAAGGGTCTTCAATCCTGGCTGCTACTGCTGAACAACGTACTGTGAAACACTGCAGTGCACTCCTAACAGACACACACAGCAACACACATAGTTAAATCCACACAGAACCGTCTAAACCATGGTAGTAAGAAACAAGGACCCATGAGGAGTGAACACAAATGGATAAAATCACACACTAATTGTGGCTTATCTTAGCATTTAATCAAAATTGCAAAATCGTGAATCGAGAGTGGTTTCTGAAATTTGATGAAAAAAAGAATATTTCTGAAATTTAACTCAAACGGTTCGCCATGATTTAGAGGTCAGGATTGTGTGAATTTAAAATTGTGTCTAGGTGGATTGGTTATTTGATTTGATTTCAAATTCTCATCAGTCCGACACTCACTGGTGTTACTTTCATAGAAGGAAAGCTCTACAACAGCTACTTTCCAGGACTATTTCAGTATATTTGGTAGTTCTAACTTACTAGATGTTTACTCAGGGGCAGCTCCAGACTTACTGACACCACATGAAGGTAGCCGTGTTCAAACAGATGATCAAAAAGTCTGGTGTACATTTTGCAAACGGCAGTTTGTATATCACAGCTCAACATCCAGCCATCATCTAAAAACATCAGCTAGCTTCTCTGCGTTGTTGTGATGACCCTTGAGGTCATCTTGGAGGTGACTCTTGTAGTTCATTTCTATTGGTTCTGTGAGTGGCTGTTTGGTGTATTCAGGGGACGACGACGACAAGATATTCGGATATTCGGGTCCAGCCCTACAAATTTCTATTTAAAATGATTTAATATGATGAACAGAATAGCTTTTAATCTTTATAAATAATCTATCTCAGCTAAAAAGGCCAGCAGATAGAGTGCACTCAGTTCATCTAAACATAATAGAGTAGGTAGAATTTCAGTCCACCAAGATTTTCTTGGGGTGATTATAGCCTAAGAAATGACAGATAATGTGTATTCTTCAGTATTACAAAGCTGCCGAAACGTCAGATGTTTCTTGAGGACAACTTCCAGTGCAATTTCCTGGGTTTCACTAAAGATTAACTGATTTCTGAATCCCTTCAGGACAAAAGACTTACTTTGTTATGACATGCAACAGATGGTCTGTTAGCACCGCCTCCAGGACCTTCTCTGGATATTGATAGGCTGAGAGCAGCTCGACTCCGCCCTTTAGACTGTACAGGTAGCCGGCGTTGGGGAGAGAGAAGAAGCAGAACACACACGCTGGTTCATCCAGAGTCGCTGACTGGTTGCCTGGAGGGAGAGAGAGATACAGTGGAAAGAAAGTCCTTCAAAAATAGAGTTTTGGTGAGCAGACAATGATGCTCACACAACACAGACATATTTTATAACATTACTAAAATGCATTTAGTTTGTAGCTATTATTAAAAAAAACAAGGACAAAATTTCTTCTGATTTCAATAGAGATTACTAATGAGTGACGTTTTATTCATTCCAGTCCAGAAACCTGCATCGGCAGCTTCATGCAACAAGCACTGATAATGATCCATCTGTCTGTGTCTCGTGTGTCACTCACTGGTGAACAGTGGGTAGAGCTGCAGGGAGTGGAGGTGTGTCTCCTCCACACTACAGCCTTGGAAGAACTCTGGAGAAAAACGCCTGCGGAATGACACCGTTTCAATGTACCTCAACAGACAAAAACAATCCTCACTATGATTGCTAGAAATAAAACACAAAAGTGCATGCATACCTGAAAAGTATGTAGGACAGTGAATATTGTCCCCTGTCCTCCAGCCCGGTCTTTTCAATGCTGACGGGGATGTCGCAGTCTTTGGCTCGGTCACCGAGCAACTCCACGTGTCTCGGAATGAGCAGAAAGTCGATCTCGTCTTCGAGATAATCTGCGGCACGCACACAGACACACAACATCACAAATGAATCACACTGAAACTAGCTCACACTTGGGCGTAAACACTGTCATGTTCAGCTGAGGGATTGTTTTTTGTACTTTTTGCTGCACAAACAAGTAACATAAAAATTCCAAAACAGACTGTGAGGAACAGAAAGAACTGAAATGTATTGCTTGGTGAAGTTTTCTTAGCCTTGTTGGAAATTGCTAATGAAACTTACAAGAATCCCTCATCACCAGCTGCAATACAAAAATCATCAAGGTCTCTCTAGGAAGCCAAACTTTTATATACAAGAAGCGATGATGTCAGTAGCTGCTTACGCTTCTATCAATCTTTGCATTACAGTGCACAAATGTTTCAACACATCACACTCAGCAGTGGTAATTCCTGGTGAACCCTCAGCTCTGATGACGAGTCATCCCTTCGCCCCAAAACTGTACTTTTTGCATCAGCAACAAAGATGGCACCAAGCATTAGAGAGGACAACAAACACTGTCTTGTGTGTTCTCACTGCTTTTATTTGTGTCTGATGATTCTTCTGGAGCTTTCATTTCAAACATTGCTTCCAATTTCAGTACGAGAACTTCCAGCTCTGCCTGCACGGCCACATATCCTCCACATAGCGCCACCTGGAGGGAGACAACAAACATGAGGGTTGTGAAAGCATACTTCATACTACAGGCTTAGCAGAGTTTAAATTGCTGATCAGTGAAATATTTCAAGTAAAAAATGGGTTATATTTATTGTTGCGACTACATAAACTCAACAAAGCAGTTGGATTATGGACTATACCTACTAGGCCTCATGAACATACTCATTAGGAAAAAAAACAAATACCTAAACAGCGAGTGTAGGTGTTACTTAGTGACACAACTGTGTACAGTAACTGGTAAACAGACTGAACTAGGAAGAAAATACAGCAAAAAGGAAAAGTAAAGATTCTGTTAAAATCACCTGTCTTGGCGTGATTCTTGGAAGATGCAGGATGACGGAGCGTTCAAAATCCAGGACAGAAAGATTAGAGTTAGAACTTGCAGTCTGACCTTTGATTAGAAAACAGGAGAGGTGCTTTTAGTCAGAGAAGAAAACCACTGAATAATCAGCAATATTTTTTCTTTCATCACAACCACTTTCGTCCCTCATCACAAGTTCTACAGAATATTCATTGTTTACGGTCGATATGTTAAACATGATAGTCGGTAAAAAGCTCCAATGATCAGTGAGAAACAGCTTCTGCAGTAAGATATAATAAGTAAGTTACCTTAGGGAGCCAAGTTTGTTCAGCAGTCTTAATTCACAGCTAATGGAGATTATTTTCTATCCGAGGACTCGTATAATGCAGAATTTCTGCACAAACTGCATTTAGACGGTGCATTATGAAGCATCCTGCTCCATATTTCATAACATCCTTGCTTGCATATGCTAACTGCAACGCTTCATTCCAGTTTATACAGAGTGATGGTTTAAAATTAGCTTTTGCCTGAAGATGTGCCACTATTCACAACTATGTGTTAGTCTCCTTTAGTTACCTTGACTCTGACTGCAGCTCTGCTGAGTGTTCGATGAGGGGCTCTGAGGGTTCTGCTGACTCTGATTCTGCAGAGACACAAACATTAACCACTGCAACATAGTGAATCAATCAGTTTATGTAGAGTGGTTAATTGAGAATGACAACCAATGAGACATCATTTGATATATTGATAGTTTTGAAGTGCTAAAGACATTAATATGAGCCAAACTGCAGCTTTAACATAAGTGATACTTTAGTGGTGAGCAAAGAGGTTTCAACATAATGTCTGGACGAATAGAACTATCACAGAAGATCTCCTTTTGTAGTACACTTGCTTTTCTTCCCTCCAAACTACTTGTTCTGTCCTGGAAAAGATGTATAGATGCTATTAAATTGTAAAACTTAAATGAAGACAGATGACATAGAATCCACCTAGTAGATAAACTTTGATCAGTAGTTGGATTCTTACCAGGTTCTGCTGGTTTTGTCTCCTCAAGGTAAACAGAACCAGAGTGTTCTGACAGCCGACCAGAAGGTCTCCTGTCACTGAGCAACAAGACACAGCAACGGGACGCTCCGACAGAGGGATCTCAATGATCTCCATCTGCACTCCGCCCCACACAGACGCTCCACGCAGCAAGTGGCCCAACAAACGCACCCCGACACGAGCCTTCTCCTCGGCCTGAATGAGAGCAAGAAGGGAATCATTAAAATACACAGATAATAAATGTCAAGGGAAGCAAAGGTAGAGATTATTGCAAGGTATACAGAGTACTACAGAACCTCACATACATCCAGAACAAATATTACCACTTATCTAAAGTAACAGTTTCAAATTTATTCACTTAGTGAGAAACTTGTTTTTTCCTGATCTCAGTATAATTCTTGTTTGTGAAGTTTTCTTCCAATTAGACACTAACACAGGCAACAGGTGCGGGTACACTCCTTGCTGTTGGTTAAATGAGCTGCAAAACTGCTGTTCAGGAAAACTATGGCGTATATTTTTCCAAGGTCACCCATCTTTATACTATGAATATGGTTTGTAACTACAATCACAACTGAATGAAACAACATTCATCTAGGCGTATAAATACAGTGGAACAGTTCAGAATGATCTCCCCTCTCTCCAGCGAAAAACATGGTGAAAACAATGGTGGCATTTCTTTTACTTGGAAATATCTTCTCATTTTTAACTCTGAAAAGCTGCTTGTTTTTTTGCCACAGTACGTGCAAACATACAACACTATACAGTCAACTGACCACCTCTAGTGCTTCCTATGCTAGAGAAATGGACTGGATACCAAATACAGTGGAAGCTATAATGAAATGTCTATCTTAGTTTGAGCAGTTTACTTGTAAATGCTACGGCTTAACAAGTGAGTGCAACAAATAAATTTAGACATCTATCTAAAGTCTTACTACTGCTTAGATGTAAGCCACTGTCAAAGCGTATCTTTGTGAAGAGTAGCAATCAAGGGCATTACATTTGTAGAGAATTTGTTTTCTAGTTTAAACTGATAATACACACACACACACACACACACACACACACACACACACACATATATGTATATGTATATGTGTGTGTGTGTGTATATATATATATATATATATTCTTGATATAATGATTAAATATCTTTATCTCAAAACATAACAAAAAGAGACAATAGAATAGATGTGCTACATTTCATGGCAATGCAACAAATATACATAAATGAGCATTTGTGAGGAAGCTCTGGGAGTCTTTGTGTACCTGGTAGCGCCAGTTGGTGTAGGCTCTCAGGTAGGTGGCGCTGTTCTTTTCTTCAATGGTCACCAGGTAGTCTCCTGGAAGTATAGAAGGAGAGAGGAGGCAACGAGGTAAGGCAAGATGTTAGAATGATTAATTGTTAGGATTTATTTGTTTAAGGTACTACTAACTGAACACTGAAATTGGTATTACATATGAGTGTTACAATATCGATAATAATAACCATTTAATGTGCAATAAATGCATGAGTTGTGCTTGACTTTTAAAAGGGAAGAGATGGAGCTCAGCACTAACTCCAAGCTCTGAAGGACACAGACAGGTCAGGCTGGAAAGTTACAGCTGCTTACAAAAAATGTTTCTTCTTCTACACATGCACACACACTAACAAAGATAGAGTTTTGGCTTTGATACACAGCACATTCCTATTTCCTTATAGTGTAACAACTAATTTTACTGAAACTGCTAACTCAAGGTTGTTTGAGGGAGAAAACCATAAAAATCCTCCCTAAGGGACACCTGCATCCTCCCTATGAGATACCACTAAAGGCTGTATCACATCTCAGCTAACAAGGGAATAATACTAACTGGTAGAAAGTGGGAAAAAGTTTGGAGGAGGGTTCTTTTTACAGGGTGCGGCTCCTGGGGATTGGATGAATCATGTGCCAAGAGATATGGACATATCTGTGCACCAACTAATGGGAGAACTAAGTCTAAACCACGGTTCATCCCCACCTTTAGCCAATCACATTTCAATATTTGAATTATATGTTTGTGTTTTATAACTAATCACATTTCACCACACTGAATAAAATGTTCTGTTCATATCAGACTTTATCCTTTTCTGGGAGGCTGTTCCAAACAGAAAAGGTCCTTGTACAAGATTCTTTTGAGACGCTGATATTTAGAAAATAAACAGCTTAATTGGAGAGAAGTAATTTGTCTTCTATCACAAAAAACGAGCACGCTCAACATAATCCATCTCTTTTCTCTCTCCAGTTCTAATCACTATCAGCTGCTTTGTTCACAAATAACAGACAGGAAACAAAAAGGCCTCTAAAAGTGAAGATCAATTTTAGTTTCTGTACCAGAGGAAGACAGGAAATGTCTTTACCTATTTTACTATGCTGGATGCTCCTCACAGTGCCCATGGTGGCAAAGCGACAGATGAGTGGACAGCCCTCCTTCTCCAGGCTGTAGGCCTCCACCTTGGTTCATTTCAACACAACACAACACAGTCAGTGTCCCACAGATACGCTTCATCTACAACAAGAATACCACCTAATAATTAGGAGGCTGAATGCTTTGATTTTTACAAATGCAACTTTTCTAAATATTTGTCCCATCTCATGGATCACGATTTCTGTCCAACTTCAAGTGTAGTTGTGCATCTCTCTTAAGTCAAAGAGCCAAAGTCATTCATGTATTGCAGAAATGCATATTTTTAAAATGCCGTGTTTAACACTGACAAGTTGCACAGCTGCTGATTTTATTCTCAGAATATAGATATTCCAGCCTCCTATCATCCACACATTACTGTTTAACTGCATATTTAGACAGGAAGACAAAATATCTACTAAGACAGCAATACCAGTACATTTCAACAAAAGAATGTCTGTCATTTTAACAGTCTATTGGGGATGCGGCTACAACAAGGTCACTAATTGATGTTTTACTGCTGACAGGTACAAAGATGCAAAAAAAAAATTAAAAATTAAATTCATTACTGGAAAGATGTGTGTCCAGCTAAATGGAGAATATATGAACAAAGAATAACCATGTAAGACCCAAACGTTTAAAAAGAGAGCAAAAAATAATATATAGAATTGAAAAAATAAAACTGATGTATTTTTGCAACAGTCTTACAGGGTTAAAATAGTGCAGATATTGGTGTAAAAGTAGGTTTATTTTAAGGTAACCTTGCATCCTCCAGTTGCCACTACAAACAGGACTCCACATCCACAGCAGACCAGCCCGGGTTCCTGCTCCACCTGAGCCACACAGGAAGAGCAATTAAGACTACTGCTAAATTATAAATGATGAATATTGCCCATGCAATAAAAATGATCATGCACTGGAGGTATTTCAACCAGGCTTCATGTACCTGTACGATCTGCTGGGAGGCAAAAGGATGGCAGTTGTAGACGTGCACCATGTTTGGTCCTCCTGCTGTAGACGATATTCAGCCCAGAGTGCTTCACTGAGGCTTCCTCTTCGCTCCACTTCTCTCCACCCCTTTATCTATATTTCTTGGAGGCTTTGTCCATCAGGATAGATACAGGAAAACCACTGCAGGAAAATCCCACTGCAAAACAGTTTGAAATTATCCAATCTCATACCAAATCATGGACACTTTCTGTAGGTTTGGATAGTTCATAATTGAGGACTGACATATGGGAAGTTTTCTTACTCGTCTTTTGTGGTTTATAGCAGTGTAGGAAGTTAGATTTATCTGCATGTGTATCTATTACATGTGAAATGTGTGATACCATTACATGCACGTTTAAATATTAATTCACATATAATTACATGCAATTTTTGGGGAATTTTACACAAGAAATATCACGTTTCTGACACATGAATTTTGTATGTAAGGTAATATTGGTGGACATTTCTGCGTGCTTCAATTATAATAAAACTGAATTTTGTTGGTGATGCTTTCTATGTTTTGAATAAAGTTACATTGTTGAAAAGTTTCCAGAAACTTCCAAGTGATAATCCACTTTAAGACGTGTTCAAAAGGATTATTTCTTTGGTAGAAAGCCGTTTCAATGAAAATTATTAATTGGAAAACCGTCTGCAGTCTTCAAAGAGCTTCACAATTCGACTTTCTTTAGTAAAATGACCGAATAATTAATCATAGTATCACTTCATTTTTAGTCTTTGTCCAGAGAAAGACAGTCCAAACTTTGTTGTGACTTTTTAGAATCACAAAATCAAACCAAAAGTATTCAAACAAAATGTTGAAAGCAAAAGGCGTGTGAAAAGCTACCACCTAACCACAGTGTCTCAGTCAGTACTTCAGAGCTGAATCGGGGCTGTGGTGTCTCTAATCGATATCACATGCCGCAGTCTTGTGAGCAGCAGCAGCAGCTCCGCTTGTTTTACTTCAAATCACCTCATTTCACCGCCTGTTTGTTCACATTCTACTTCCTGCGGTTGAGTGTTTACAGAAGATAAGTAGTGTTCAAAGTAAATTACCTCCTTTGCTGCCAAATCTTCAGTTTCTCTTCTTGTCCTACTCCAGCGTCACAGCTGCAGTTTATTGATTTCACGATGGAAAGGAGGAAGTGAACCGTCAACCACAACATCACAGTGCCCGCCCCCTCTCGATTCTAATTGGCTTCGGAGCCTTCTTGTATTGCGTTCGACGTTCTCATTGGCTATCGAGCTGTCATAAATTGAAGGGTGGATCTGTTATTTTCACTTTTCTCGTTTGTAATTTTATTTTATTAGGGTCCGAGCACCGAATGGTGCGAAGACCCTATTGGAATGCAAGGAATTATTATTTAGGTTTTTTTTTTTTTTTTTTTTTTTAACCATTTTAAACATGAATTCAACAATGAGTGATTTTGAAATCAAAAGCTGCAGATGTGGGGTATAAATATATAGATATACTTTATACAGGGTATATGCAGGAGAAGCAATATTAATCCGTTTTATCATAGTGTATGACAATAACCTGATTGTTGTCAGAAAATCTATATATAAATCACTTTTAAAAAGACTGATAGAAAAGAGCATTATTAGGTGGAAATGGAGAAAATTATCACAAGGAAAATATCACAAGAGAATACATTATATGCCTAGTCTCTAATAACAATGGTCTCACTGTTTGATGTTTTTTGTAAACAAAACAAAACAAAATGTTGACTTCCATAATGTTAACGGTTCTGTCTGTATTGTTTGTCTGTTCTCCATCTGCTATCCTGCAATCACTCTCCCCCCAATCCTCACTCTCCTCACCCCAACCAGTCGAGGCAGATGGCTGCTGTCCTGAGCCTGGTTCTGCCAGGTTTTTCTTTCCCCTCTCCGTTGAAGGTTTTGCCTTTTAGTTCCTTCCCACTGTTGCTGACTGCTTGCTCATATGGAATCCAAAGGGAACTTTAAATTAAATCAGATTAAATTAGAGTAAATAATTTTTTTGCTCACTCGAAGCCAGGATCACAAGATGTTAACACTGATATATTATCATATACAGTCGAATGCAAACTACTTGACTAAAGACACACAAAATAACCCAAAAATAATACCAGAAATAATATTCATATTTTGAGAAAGTTCATGAAAGTAGGTCAATTTCAGATGCATCACTGTATTTGTCATTCAGTCTGTGAAAAAGAAAGAGCAAGCAGAAAGAAAGAAAGAAAGAAAGAAAGAAAGCAAGAGTACTAATGGACAACAAAGATGATGGTAGACATGTTCTTAAATATACAGTTGTTTTTGTGTAGTAAACACTTCATGTCAGCATGTCATCAGAATGCTCTATTGAAACTTGTTCAAGATATAAATATTTTTGCTGTAATTGTATTCATTTTTTAAAGTCTGAGAGCTGAGGAAGAAACAAATGGTCCAAAGAGACAATGCAGGAAGGCACAGCTGATGAATTAAAGGAGACAAACCACATGGGGGCAGGAGTTGACAAAAAAGGGACGATAATAGAGATTATGTACTTGCACCATAAACTGCATTGGAATAGGAACCTGACATTTCTATGTACAAATGTATGTCTAAAAATATACCAGCTTCTGTAGGATTTAAAGATTATACTGTTTTTCGTTTGAAGGGACTGTGGTCGGCTATTAAAATGGCGCCTGAAGGTAAAGAAGAAGCAAGAAAATGTTAATTAAGCTAAAGTTACTGAGTGAAATAACTTTAAAAAGAACTTCAAAAAAATTCTGCACATTTTCTCATTTAATTGAAAGGGGTAGCGAGGTACATATAATTCATTTACACTTGTCTGTGTAGTGTATTGCTATACTGTCACTGTTGTTTTATTTTGAAAGGTAACCGGATGTGGAAAGGAATATGACTTCCGGTATCGCCTAATTGACAGTGATGGACAATAATAAATGATTGACTGGCTGGTGTTCGTACGCTTCGTCGTCCTGTCAGGTTATCTAATGAATAACCAAACATTACATGGTGTCAGAAGAAACGGCAAGTATGGCACACTTCAAACCTCCACCGAGTTTGAGCCTGCAAGGGAATCTCGCGGAGAATTGGAAAACGTGGCTACAGCGCTACGAACTGTTTGCTATTGCTAGCGGCGTAGCCGAGAAGTCAGAAGAAGTGCAGTGTGCGACATTTCTGCGTGTTGCGGGAGAAGAAGCCATTAAAGTGAGTAACACGTTTGGCTTAACCAATGATGAGAGGAACAAAATAGCTTCACTGAAGCAAAAGTTCAAAGACTACTGTGAGCCCAGGAAAAATCTGCCGTATATAAGACACTTGTTCTTCACCCGAGCACAAGGCCCATCAGAAATGATAGACGCCTATGTGACAGACCTGAAAAATAAAGCAAAAGACTGTGAATTTGGAGACCTGTATGACTCACTAATACGTGACAGAATTGTCGGTGGAATACGTGATGATCCAGTGAGAGCCAGATTGCTCAGAGAGGCTGATCTAACGCTTGCCAAGGTACTCGACGTGTGCCGTGCCAGTGAACTAACCTCCACCCAAATGAAGGCCTTGCATGATGAAGTTGATGTGCAGAAAATTAGCACAGCAAGGGCAAACAAAAAGACTTATAGCACAAAAGAAAGCCCTGTATGCAGTGAAAAGAAAGTTAACTGTGACAGGTGTGGCTATAAACATGACCAGAGGAGATGCCCAGCCTATGAACAAACATGCAAGAAGTGTGAAAAGAGAAATCATTTTGCAAAGATGTGTCGAGCAAGCAGCAAGAAGAAACCACAAAAGATGCATGCTGTTGAACAAAGTCAAGAATGTGATGAAAATGATGATGACGTGTTCATTGGAACAATGGAAATAAGAGATGTTGGAGCTCTTGAAAATGCACAAAGTGACAGCGACAGATGGACTGAAGAGCTGATAATAAATGACAAAAAAGTCAGATTTCGAATTGACACTGGAGCTGACTGTAATGTCATTTCAGCTAAAACATTTCAGGCACTAGAAGTGGATAGCAAGCTTCATACATCTCGCTGCAAGTTAGTGGCATACTCAGGTCACAAAATGGAGCCACTGGGCAGAGTATCACTAACATGCCGGTACAAGAGTCATAGACACCAGATTGACTTTGAGATAATAAAGGAAGATGCTCCAGCAATACTAGGGAGAAAAACAAGCACAAAGTTAAAAATGGTGAAAAGGCTATATAGCATGGAAAAAAGGATGACATACTGAAAGATTATGGACATTTATTTGCTGGACTAGGATGTTTACCAGGTGAACACACCATAAAACTAGACCCTAATGTACAACCAGTGATACATGCACCTAGGAGGATCCCAGTTGCTCTGAGAGACAGAGTCATCGAGCAGCTTCACAAGATGGAACAATCAGATGTTATAACAAAACAGTCTGAGCCGACTCAGTGGGTGAACAGCATGGTGACGGTTGTCACTCCCAAAAAGGTGAGGATTTGCATGGATCCTAAAGATCTGAACAAAGCAATAAGAAGAGAACATTATCTGCTTCTCACAGTAGAAGAAGTGGTGTCACGCATGCCTAATGCAAAGTATTTCTCTGTGTTGGATGCAAACCAGGGGTTTTATCAAATAAAACTAGATGAAGAGAGCTCCAAGCTGTGCACGTTCAACACACCCATTGGCAGATACCGCTTTAAGCGCCTTTGGCATATCTTCAGCCAGTGAAGTGTTCCAGAGAGCGGTGGCCCAGATGATTGAGGGGTTAGATGGTGTAGTCAACATCATAGATGATCTGTTGGTCTGGGGAGACTCACTCGAGCAACATGACAAGAGGCTACTGAAGTTACTACAAAAATCAGAGGAGAATAGCCTCAGATTCAACAGAAACAAGTGCAAATTCCGAATGACAGAAGTCAAGTACATTGGACACACACTCAGTGCAGACGGACTACGGCCTGATGATGAGAAAATTAGAGCCATTGTCCAGATAACTCCACCTGCTGACAAGCAGTCATTAATGCGATTTATGGGAATGGTTCAATATCTGTCTAAATTCATTCCAAATCTGTCCAAGATATTTGCACCACTCAGGAAACTGCTGCAGGGAGAAACAGAATGGCACTGGGAGGAGCCTCAACAACAGAGCTTTGATCTGCTAAAAAAGCTGATCACAGGAGCCCCCACTCTGAAATGCTATGATGTCAACAAAGCTGTGACGCTGTCTGTAGATACCAGCTCAGAGGGCATCGGAGCTGTGATACTGCTAGATGGACAACCTGTGGCATATGGATCTAGAGCACTCACAGACTGTCAACGCAGGTATGCTCAGATAGAAAAGGAGTTGCTAGCCATTTTGTATGGATGCGAAAAATTCCATCAGTATGTATATGGCAGAGTGATCCAGGTTGAAAGTGACCACAAACCTCTGGAAAGCATCTTCAAGAAGCCGCTGCATCAAGCTCCCATGAGGCTGCAGAGGATGTTGCTGTGTTTGCAGAAGTACAGTGTGTCTGTAACTTACAAGCGAGGAAAAGAGCTTCACATTGCAGATGCACTGAGTCGTGCTTACCTTCACAAGCACAGAGAGGATCTCCTGGAAGAAGAACTGCAGGTAAAATGGATCACACTACGCTTGCCCATCTCTGATGAAAAGCTAACAATGTTCAGAAATGCAACTGCAGAGGACACAGTGCTGCAGCAGCTAAAGAACATGGCAATGAACGGATGGCCAAGAGACAGGTCCGAAGTGCCCGAATGCTTTCAACCCTTTTGGACTTTCCGAGAGGAGATCAGTTTTGCCTCAGGACTGCTGTTCAAAGCAGAGAAGCTCATTGTACCACTACAGCTGCGACCACAGATGCTGGACAAGATACATGAGTCACACTTAGGAGTGGTCAAATATAAAGAAAGGGCCAGAGATGTTCTATATTGGCCAGGCATGTCCACACAGATTGAACAGGTGGTAGCGCAGTGTGCTGTGTGTAATGAGAATAGGTACAGCAATCAAAAGGAACCAATGATCTCACATCCCTTACCATCTAGACTATGGGAAAAGGTCGGTACTGATCTGTTTCACAGCAATGGTTCAGAGTTTCTTCTGTGTCGACTACTTTTCAAAGTACACAGAAATTATGAGGCTGAGTGACACAACCAGTAAGGGCGTAATAACTGCCATGAAATCCATATTTGCTAGGCATGGAATCCCTGACATTGTTATTTCTGATAATGGTCCCCAATATGCTTGTGAGGAATTTAGAAGCTTTGCAGAGAGCTGGGAGTTCACTCATGTCACATCAAGCCCTGGTCATGCTCAGTCTAAAGGACAAGCAGAAAGAACTGTACAAACAGTGAAAAAGCTGCTTAAAAAGTCTCAGAGTGATGCTGGTGACCCCTACATAGCACTTCTGGAGTACCAAAATACTCCACTGGAGAGTGTGGGACTATCACCTGTACAGATGCTGATGGGACGTCGGTTGAAGACAAAACTGCCAGCATCTACCTCACTACTCACTCCTGAAAGAGCATTCAATGTGCACAGACAAAGCAAAGCAAAAGCAATACTATGATCATCATGCTAAGCCACTGCCTGAACTTCACAAGGGAGAGAATGTGAGAATGCCGTCTGGAGACAAATGGAAGCCAGCAGTGGTTCTGAAAAGGCACAATCAACCGCGTTCATATGTGGTTTGCACATCTGAAGGTAGGATGCTCAGATGCAACAGAAGACATCTAAGACAGACTGCTGAGTCAGTGTTTCCACCTACTGCTGCTGAGAGCGACGTGGATATGAACTGTGAGAAGACTCCGTCTGCTGACACGGTCCAGTCGCACATGCAGTCCTTAGCTACAACTCTAAGTAGTCATACTTGTAACCCGTCTACACTTGCACAACCTTACCGTACCAGATCAGGTAGACTGGTCAAAGCTCCACTAAGATACAATGTGTGAAATGAGCACTACTGAGTTTAAATCTGCTATATGATGGATTGTATGATGTTTATTATGACATTGAGTTCGTAAGGAGTAAGATTTTGTTGTTGTTTAAGCAAAGTGGACACCGTTAGTTCTCATGAGAAGGCATTACATCACAATCAGTGCAAAGTATTCATTTTGTTGTGATATATGATCACTGATGTTTTTAAGTTTGATATATATATATATGTATATGTATATGTATATATATATGTGTGTGTGTGTGTGTGTGTGTGTGTGTGTGTGTGTGTGTGTATAAGAAAATCTTTATTTGTTCACCATTTTACTGACCAGTTTACAGTTTGTTATGTTGTCATTTACAGGAAAACAAAATCTTCAGAAGGGGGATGTAGTGTATTGCTATACTGTCACTGTTTTATTTTGAAAGGTAACCGGATGTGGAAAGGAATTTGACTTCCGGTATCGCTAGGTTGACAGTGATGGACAATAATAAATGATTGACTTGCTGATGTTCGTACACTTTGTCGTTCTGTCAGGTTATTTAATGAACAACCAAACATTACAGTCTGCATTTTCTGTTTCCTTTTTGAGTCAAAATGTTAGCCAAAAACGTATGCTAGCAAAGTAACTGATGAAGTAGTGGTAACGGTTGCTAGAAATTTATGTTTGTGTTTCTTTCTATCTTTATTTACATTTCTTTTATATTTAACTCTAAAGTTTGCTTTTAGGTGGTTTTAACAGACTTTAAAGACACTAGAAGACTCAACTGTATAAATAATTGGAATTTAAGGCTGTCAGCTTAGCTAACATGCTAATGCTCAACACAAAAATTATATCGTTACCAGGGCACCAATGTTCACATTTTCTGAGCCCCTAAAAAGGTGAAAACTTATTCTTGTTTGTTGATAGTAACAAACAGCACAGTGTGTGATACCATTCTGTTTAAAACAATATCACCTGCAAGCAATTGAGTAATTAGCTCAAGAAATTATGGCTATATAGACCCATTAAAACGGAACTAATTAGCATTGTGCTCCTAAATATTTCATTGCATTTTCACTTAGGTTTCATTAAGACTGCGATTAAAATAACAGAGAGGGGAAAGCCTCAAGTCAGCAGTGCAGGATAAATATGCAGACACAATATTAGTGAGTTTATTTTGGATAAAGCAGGAAAGCATCCCTCAAGGGGCTAACATGCCTAACATTCACACACCCTTAAAAATTACTGCTGCTGCAGGACTTTCCAGATAATTAGCATCCGCCGAATTTCCATTTAAACTGTTTATACTGCCACTGTACAGCAAGGTAACGTTAACAAAGCCGAAATATCACTACGTTTATTATTATTTTTTTTTTTTATTAATCCGTGTAAGCACTTGAACGCGACTAAGTTTTATGTGTGTGCGTGAATGCAGCATCACTCTCCCTCCCTCTCCGGTGCTGACAGGTACTCCGGGGTTGCGGCTTTCTGCAGACTTCAGCTGAGGTGTCGACAGTAACTTTAGTGGATGTCATCCTCCGATTGAAACTTTGCAGTGCAACGTGCCAAAGCGAGGCTACTACAATCAGCGGCTCAGACTGGGGGATGCTCCTACATCAGCTCTGCATTACATCCTCAGCAAGTGTGCAGCCTGCATGCAGCAGTCGGCTGCAGCTCGTGTCCGTCTGTCGTTGTGCAACGCTCGCAAGGTAAGACTGATTTGTCACTTGAATGATGGACACTTTCATTAATTAACGTTTCATTCGAACAGAAATGCATCAACGCTGCACGACATTTTAAGGATGTAACCTAATAACAGTCGCTGCAATCTCCTGACAAAATTGAATTACTGCGTTAGAAACGATGTACTTGAGCAGAGTTTGATTTCCACTTCATATCTGACAACTATTTTGGGGCTTTGTGACCAAAATTAACTTGAACAACTTGTTTTGCACTTGTTAATCTGTTTTTTTAGATTCAACTTTCAAATAACTGCAGTTGTACACTTTTAAGTCCTAGTTTTCAGTTTTGATTCAGCACTGAATTGCAAGAATTCTTGAACGCTACAGTGACTTTTCTAAAATGATTGTGGTAATTCATGCATTATAAACTACAGTGACAAGAGGAAAGTGAGGAAAAATTGTTCCTCTTTGCTAGGGGGGCACACTGTGCCCCATTTGACCTTCTCAGCTTCTCCAGAAAAACAGAAATGTAGCTAAGCTGTTTGTAGATCTACAGTATTAAGCACAGAATTCAGGCAGCTCCCAGGAATGGCCCTACCTCAGAGCTGAGTCATGCAAATTATACCTCTTTTTTCTTTCTTCTATATTTGAACTGTTATCACCAGACCACAATCTTTTCATGTCAAATTGCATACCATAAAAGCCAAATATACTGTCTGACTTGACATCAAGTCGTCTTCCTAAATATTCCTGAAGCAAGTGACATTTTTACAACAAGAGAAGAGGAAATAACCAAACTGCACTGATATTTTCTTGCAAAGAAAGAGGAAGCTGATGCAGATAACTTGGAAGGTTTCATCACAATGCTATTTTACATCCCACTGGTAGGAATTTCCAGTTTTTTTAAGACAAATTAAACAGAATTCCATACAAGTGGTAACTAGTTGTAAATTCTTCTGTGCATTTCTACAGTGATGTTTTATAGGGCAGCAAATTGTAATGCAGAAACATGTTGGCTCACAACTCCTGGAAATATTTTTGAGATCCAAACAAGGATGTCAGTAAAAGCCACTAAACCCGTTTTTAGAATGAAATACATCTTCATGATATTGATTTACGAAAAAAAAATATTATCCTAATTATTGTCAGTCTAGTGATTCAAGTAATTTGTGATTCTGTTATTTCAAGGAAAAAGTACAGGAGATGACTGGAAAGTGTATAATTTTATGGGGTTGAATTACACTGCCAAAGCATTTTCCTCTTTCCCTCAGGGCTTGTAAAAGAAATCCAAAGATGCTTGTATTTAAATACCCAATAAAGCAGAGAAAATTAGCATCGGAGGACACATCGAAACCATGTGGAACTAGCGAAGAAATCTTTCAATGAAATGCAACCTTCTGGAGGCAAAAATCCAAACTGAATGAAAAGTGCTGATACTGTGGTGCAGTGTGATAATACCCCCTCTGCTCCGAGCAGAGACACAGTGAAAGCCATCTAGAATTTCACACAAATAAGATGTTTGCTGCTGTGTGGCTACTTAGCTGCAAGCCTAGCCATGCTTGATGTGTGTGTGTGTGTGTGTGTGTGTGTGTGTGTGTGTGTGTGTGTGTGAGAGAGAGAGAGAGAGAGAGAGAAAGAGAGAGACCAACTCAGACAGAGATAACTTAATGAAGTTGTCATTTTTGCAAACCCCTCTGGCAATGATTTGGTCTGTGCTTTTTACAAATACAGGCAGCTGTGAAGTCACTTTAACTCTTTAGTAGGACTGTTGGAGAAATCGCTAGATGTACAAGGGGGATATAGCGAAAAGGATAAAAAAAAGGATCCTAAAGGTGCAGAAATGATGAGGAGGAAAACACAGATGAAGCAAGAAAAGTCGATTAAGAGCAGTCAAGATAGTAGAATAAGATTCCAAACCACCAAAGAAACGAAACCAGGACTTTATAGAAGACAATGTTTGTAAAGGACAACAAGAACAAAAGAAAGTGTGAGGAAACTATAGGAGAGAAAAGGAATTAGGTAATTTCATGGATGAAAGGAAGACAAGTAATGGTGAGGTGTTTTTATCTAGTCCAAAAATAACTCCTCTTCCATGTAACAAACAGTAGTTATTCAATGTCTAACCTGGTCCTCACTGAAGTATCCTTCTTAGTCATATTTTAGCTGATTCTGTACTTACTGTAACCTACAGGTAAACACATTCTGGAGACAGTTTCAGACATGTTCTCAAGACAAGCACCCAACCACAGGGAGAAAATGATATTCCACCTCAGTCACATGTCTATTTTTACACCTCAGAAATAGTTCAGGAGAGGTCAAAGAGCCTTTTTACAAACTGTGATGTCCCTGCCATTTTTGTGTACCGGATTGGTTTTCATTGAATACAAAACAACAAAATAAATAGGTGTTTTAGGACCCAAGGAGTTAGATGTGTGATTTTATGCCTTGTTTTTGACATGTCATGAATGAAAAGTCCAGCCAGCCCCAAGCCAAGTATTTGAACTGTTGACAAATTTCCCTTGAATTTCAAAAATGACGTGAGATTTTATAGCGAAGAAACTCAAAGCTAAGATTCACAATGCAGTGCTCAAGCTGTATGCCTAGTGTATGATTTGAAGTGGGTGTCAGTTTTGTGTAATTATGTGTCTGTAATGTATGTGTGAGTTTTCAGTATGTAGTAGCAGATGCTGGGATCCAACTTTTTCTCTTCATGTATCAGTTCCCATACCTTAGCTACGGCATTCTACTAAGTTTAAAACGTGCTGACCTCGCTGTGCATTTGGATAATTTTGTCTGTGTGTCTTGGTGTGCTGCTGTGTTGCTTCTGACTGCTGTGTAATGTTTCTAAGTTGATTGTAGCTGTGTGTATGCCCAAGTCAAATTTTCCCTTTGGAACAGTAAACCAGCTTATCATATTTTTATGTAAGATAACTCGCAACCCAACGTGACGGAATAATAGTAACTGACTGTGGAAACACAACATTTTGTAAAGACTGACAAAGACAGAACGTGGATCACTTACATTAGGACTGATACTTGATCTGCTTAATAAGGCCGGTCTGGTGCCAGAACCAGATCTACTAGATCAGTACATCTCTGCCACAGTTAGGAGCCACTTATCTGGAAAGGTACACTGGCTTCCTCATATACTTGCTACTAACTTTCCTAAATAGAGCGGGTCTCCGAAACCGATAGTGCTGTTTTAAGAACAGATAGACTAACTTATCAGACCTGACTTAAATGCATCAGTTTTGGGAGAATTCATGCACAGGTTTTCGCGTTGCTGACCGCTTCTGAACTCTGGATTGTTTAGGAATTCAGTCAGCCTTCTTCTCTGCAGGGAAAAGCCAACAACGGTCCATCTTCATTTACATGATCATGTTTTGATCCAGAGTGCGCATTGAGAGGAGGGTTATTCACAGTCTGCTCTGTGTGTGTGTGTGTGTGTGTGTGTGTGTGTGTGTGTGTGTGTGTGTGTGTGTGTGTGTGTGTGGGCGGGCGTGCGTAAGAGAGACAGAGAGAGAGACAGAGAGAGAGACAGAGAGAGAGAGACAGAGAGAGAGAGAGAGACAGAGAGCGAGAGCGAGAGAGAGAGAGAGAGAGACAGAGAGAGAGAGAGAGAGAGAGAGAGACAGAGAGACAGAGAGAGAGAGAGAGAGAGAGAGAGAGAGTAGGGTGCTGTTCTACAGTGGAATAGCATTTTAACTCATTTAGTAATGTGAAAATAGAAAAGCAATATATGGCAGTTGTATTGCATCGTATTGTATGGGCAACAGTGTAAGAATATTTTATGTTGTACAACTACGGCAGGATAAATAAATACACATACATTCTTGTTAATTACCTCAGTAATGAACACTGATTATATGATCATACTGTGATGACTTTTAACCTTTGAAAAATGCAATTTAAAGAGACTGACTGATAATAGGATCCAATGTTCAGCTGTTTTATGATTATAAGTTGCTTTTAGAAAAACAAATGTAGCAGAATATTGACTTTAACCATACTGGTTAGTCCTAGTTGATGCATTGTGCCATCTGCAGTGGTATTATTTACACTTCCTCCAAACAGTAACTGGTTCATTGAGTACAAAAAGTATGGTCGGTACAACACGTGTAACATGAAGGAATTTTGTGAAATGCACTGACTGTAGTTGTATTTCATCTAACAAAAAGGAAACAACCTTATGTGCCAACTGAAATATCAGCAGAGTTGCCTGCTACTGTCTGTGAGTTTCATCTTCTCTGCACAGTGTCCTTCATTTGAAATAATCACATCGTGCTGCCTTGCTGAGTAACATCAGCTGGAATTGGCCTGGTGGTGAGGCCGATTATTTTTGCAGCTTAATTCAATTGGTTGGATTGTGTCACTCTAATGTGATTGGCAAAATGGATGCCCTTGGACTATAAAAGGCAGCCAATAGAGGCATTAGAGAGTGGCTGAGTAAAAGGGGAAATTGTCCTCTAATGCTGTGTTGTCTGCTCTGGCCTTTGTGTTTGTTGTTCACCATACTTGCTTTGGAATTTGGTGAGCATCTGTCAAAAAGCCAGGCCTGTTTAGATCATACAGTAAGTGAGTCTATTTATGTTCTATAATAAAATGGATGTTGCTATGGTACCCTAGAGAATCGTGGTCATGGGAAACAGCTGAGGTCAAACCAACAGGAAGAGGAAAAAAGAGGAAGAAGTGCTTTTAAGGGTTAGAATATGGGTTCAGTTTTCTCCAAAGTGAACTTGGTCACTGGTTCTGCTGGGATATGCTTTCCCTCAGTGTTCACTTATTTTCAACTCACGATCGCTGACCCTTCTATACTCTTCTGTGCTGTGAGCAGTATTGGAATGTATACAAGCATGTCTTTCCCTTGTAAATAAAAAGAAAAAAATGCCAACACTGTAGAAGAGAGCATCCCAAGACGTACAGATCATAAAACCTTACTTGTTGGCCAGTTGTTGACATCTCTGCTGAATTGCCCTTGACTTATGTCTTGCTTCTAACCCAGAAAAGGAAATCTGACCTCCCCAAAGAACATGTGCCACATGCATATTTTTCCTTTTTTCTTGCCAAGGAATATCTAACTCCCTTAAATTGCTTTCCCTCCACCGACTCCTCAAATTGAATCCAAGCGTTCAGTTGTTTGCCTGGAAAGACTCTGTTATCTTCCGAGGGTTTTCAACAAGCCATGTGGAGCCCCTTTGAAAACTTTATGAGATAAACCGCTGACAATATCAGGGAACAGCCTCAACACTTTAAAATGGCATACAGCTGTTCAATAGTCTGTGCTGCTCAGTTGTTACACGGATCATCTGGCTGAAAGATGCACAGAAAGTGCTTAATATCAAGAGGTAAAGACAGACAGGGTGTGGCCAACACTGGTTTCATTGGCATCCTCATACTGCAAAAGTTCCTGAATGAACCTCAGTTGTTAAGGCTCTAAGACTTGATGGTAGATTTTTATAGTGATCATATGGAGAACACTGTTACTTAAATCCTTTACCCTGTAATAAGTGAAAGTGAAGTGGGAAATTTGGAGCAGTCGTGGCAGGTCGACACAGCAGGGGAAAATGTCTAAAATGTAAGTTGTATAGAAACTTCACAAAGAGCGTTCACCAGTTTAAAAATTTAGAAAGAGGGGTGAGAGATAACAAAACACTTGGCAAAGATGTGTTCGTGTTGTCACTCGACAAAGCTCTGAAACAGCTCTCCATATTAGATTATGTTTCTGCTACAGTACACCATGTCATACCCTAACAACAGAATAACATCTGATACTACAAAGTGAGAAAGCTCAGGTTCTGAACTGTTGGCAGAGTGCAACTTTACAAAAGCTTTGTTCTGATTTTTAAATTTGGATTGGCTCCTAATTCATCAACAGAAACATCAGCATGCACCTGTCATGTATGACTAAAGTGTGTTGAAGGGTTTGAGTGGGAATATGTGCTCATTTATGTTTTGTAGTGTGTAAAAATATGGTCCCAGAAATAGTCATTATTTATGTTACTCATTACCTGTGTAACCACTAAGGGTAATTACCTTGTCACTTGTTATATTATAGGCTTTTTAGTTAAACCTTCAAAATTGACAGTTTCAGTCATTCTTACCTTTAAACATTACAGTAACTGCACTTCAGTGTGAGTGATTCGCAAAACATGAACATGACGATGGCCAGTATTTTCGGCTTTTAGTGTAATAATAGAACAAATGAGAGCACTTAGCATCATTCGCCATCAATTTATTTTACTTTGCTCATTTAGCCGGTACCATAGAGTTTATGTAATGTCCAGTAAACACAACATTTAGCTAAAGTTTCTGTCATTTATCTGATTTGCTTACTAAGACAAAGGCTCATTTTGACGAAAACAACAATGTTTATGGTAATTTGATTGCTAATTTTAATCATCATTGTAAGTATGGTGCAACAGTAGTTTGTTACATTGTATATTATAGCTTCACTCCATCTGAATGAGTGCAGCTATAAAGGATACATTCATGGATGAAGCCAGCAATAATAGATGAAGGTTCAGTATGTCAGTATGTATATTTCCAACATCAGCACAATATGTATCTACCGTATCATAATGAAATATCTAATAATGGCAACAGCTCTCCATGCATGCTTCTGAATAAGTGTGGGTATGTAGACATAATATGTGTGTGTGTGTGTGTGTGTGTGTGTGTGTGTGTGTGTGTGTGTGTGTGTGTGTGTGTGTGTGTGTATAGCCAGGGCATAGTGTGATTCTGGGAAGACTCTAAGAAAGTCAAATTGAAAGTAGCAATTTTGAATGTTGTTTATGAGCACTTTGCAAAAATAAGATTGGTCATTGCTTAATTTTCTGTTTGCCCAAAACATTTCTGTCATCTTTGTTTCTCAACTGATTTTTTTTAGTGAATTAACTATCGCTATATATATTAATATTGCAATGCAAAAGTACACATTCCATGCCAGAGGGTTATATGGCTGACTTTTAATCAAATTACAATTCAGTGAAATGTCTGAAAACTAATATAGTATTTTTTAAATGTTATAATGATACATTGGCAATAAATAAAAATAGTTTTAAAACTATTGTTCAAAACTGTTTGTGCTTTAGAGTGAAGAAATAGCGCTAAGTCAGTGAGGCAGATTTGCAGATGGTTGTCTTGTCTTTGGTATTTAGTACAAAGCATCATGTTAGAGAGTTAGAGAGCAGAGAATGCTCCTTTTGATGTCTAGTACCATACTGTATGCAGTATGTACTGTGTCTAAGCTCATTGCGACACAGAGGTCATTCATCCTCCTGAACGACCTCCATGCCTCCATTAGGTTAACCAGGAAATGGTGTTAGACACAGACAGGAGTCCATATACTGTATGAACGACTCCTCTCCTCTAATCTACATGATGACACGCACATAGATTAGATTGATATGACTGATGGATCCTTTAGTTGGATGTGTGTAAATGGATCCTGGAGAACGGTCGGATGTGGTGGGGTCTGTCAGCCTTTCGTGACATCACTGACATCATGGACATCATGGACATCCACGTGACATCACTTAATGTGATTGGGTGCTGTGTGGGTCTCACTGCACGTGCTAAGTCTCTGCCTCTTTGCCTGACAAGGATTTTGTTGTTCCGTCTTTACCAATGACATGTCACCACACACACACACACACACACACACACACACACACACACACACACACACACAAACACACACACACACACACACACACACACACACATGCATAAACCATAATGACAGTACAACCCCCCACATGCACGTGTGCGGCGCCACCCCATAATACAATACACAAAGGGCACAGTGACACATGCAACACACAAACAATGATACTACCTGACAACAAACAGCTAATCATATGCAGTAGAGAGTCATTATTGTTTCTATCAATTGAAATTAATTTTCTATTGATCCAGCTATGACAATTTCTATAGGTTTGTGATCTTCATCCTAATTTCCATATATATCAGATATATTCCTTGGACTTATAGAATATGAGGCTATCTGCATTTCAGGAGAATATCAAAAATCTATAATGCAAATGATCTAATTTTGTTGATCAACTGGCATTAACATCTTTGTGTTATGGCAGATGGTTTTCTTTTTCTAAACAAAACTGCAAAGTTGCATTTCTACAACATTGTTATTGAATGAAAATGACCCATACCAGTTGTAAAGTGTGGGTAGGCGATATAACAATATCTGTTTGGTAATATAGTGTGTACTTAGCTTTTCTAAGCATCTCCCTTTTTTGCATTTCAGATGTAGTATGTCAGTAATGCCTCACTCTATGATTATAGAAGTAGCTATGTAAATAACATTACTGTTTCCTTTAAATTTATACATAATTAACTAGCCCATGTCTGCGTGGTGTGTGAAGTCATAGCCAAAATGTGAAAATATAGAACTGCAAACTAACTTCCACTTTATACTTAAAAATAACAACCATTTATCTTTCCATAAATAGTACTTGCAGTCTGGTACTATAGTAGAGAGTTGCAGCTTTTATGTAGCCTTGAAAAGTAGCACATTATATCTTGCACTGACTGAACTGGCTTGTATATTCTCAGTGAAACCTCCCACATCTAGTCTCTGATTGCATGTCCAGACCCCCTAAAAAGATGTGAACATATATCATTCATGCTGTGCTGTACTTTCCACAATCCACCTACTAGTAAACTGGCACATTCCAGAGCCATTAGTTGTGAAAGGTCACTGAGCGGAGGAGAGATGAGTAATCTGAATTCTCGTGGCTCTTAATTTAATTGGACTATGGATAATAATAACTGCACACAACATTGAATTTGAAGCTAAATAATATAGGTTGTATAATGTGTAGTCTCGGCATCAGTTTTAAATGTTAAGTTATTTGGTTTGTTCCTCTGGTCATCTAAATTCAACTTATCTTACATTTCCTCACTCTGTTTCAGGTTCCATCGGACAGAAGCAAAGTGTGAAAGCAGTAGAGTGGCTGTGCATCTTCTTACATCGCTGCGTGGTTGTATGTGCCACCATGAAACACCAGTCTATCTCCCGATGGCTGAGCCAGCTGGGACTGCCACAGTACTGCACAGCGCTGGAGCAGGAATATGATGGTGTAGAGGTAATACAACACACATGTACGGGCACAAATCACATGTTTTCTTCTTCTTTTTTGGCTTCTTGGTTTATGAAGGACTCTTGAAGGAGTTGTAGGATGAAGCACCTACAGGAGCAAATCTCAAAGCCTCTTAAGAAAATCTGGATGAGCAGAGTAAACAGATGTCATCTGTCTTCTCAAAACATCAACATTTCGTGACAGTGAACTTAGTCTGTATAATTACTAATTAGAATATTAGTTTGAGTTTACATCTGACCTCCAATATAAATGCCAAAATTGGTTGTCATTGTGAAAAATAATCCATATGAGTGTTTATTATTAGTTATTATTTTGCTATTCTATTAACGTTTTAAAAATTACAACAGTTAATACAAATGTTTTCTGACCCTCTTCTCTGTGGTTAAGGTTTGTACGTTTGCATCTGTTGTTAAAAATGTTTTCCCAAATGATGACTTGAACAGTCTCCAACTGTTCGTCTTGCAACTCCTGAGTAACTAGTTATTCATTCGTTATCCTGATCAATATCCTTGTGTCCATGCCATTCTGGATCTCAAAATAAGTTTGAGTTAGAATTTGCAGGACATTTTCTCAGATTTTTTTCTGGAAATTGATATTTGGTGAGTTAAATATTAGAATACCTGAACAAAATCCATACACAGAAGGCACCATTAACAGTCCCCATCCATATGCATGTAAATTGTAGCATGAATGATATTAATAATTCCACAGGTGTTTGATAGCGGCAGTAAATTTTACCCACGAGTTTGGATGAGCTGACCCTTTAACTAGTCTGTCTAAGAGGCGATTTCAGTAAATGTTACGAAAGAAAGTTTCTCTTCTGGCAAAGTCAACTGGCAGAGTGGTTATTAAGAGTGTTTCCCACAGCAGTCTAATAAAGCAGCCTAATAAAACTTTATCACGTGACTGTTTCACTGAATGGACACTGATGTAGAGGCTGTTTTAACATCCAGCCATTAACCAGCTTCATTCTGAATGTTACACAGCCATTGGCCAGGAAATGAGATTGATGAGCCAATAAGGCATGAATTATTTCATTACCTCTTGGTAATGTTTACCCAGAATGCATTGGAGTAATTAGTACAGACATAATGGGGAAAGCTGTAGAAAAAGAAGGTTACAGTGACAGTAGGGAGATACTGAGAAAGCAAGGTGAGAGGCAAGTAAATGTTGTTCTAGTCTTGTTTAACCACAGTGTAGATTTACTCTAAGTTCTTTCTCTCATATTTTAGCAGTTAAACCTTTTTTTAAGCTTAAATCTACATACAACCAGTTAATTATGTTGTAAACTGAATGTACTTCCTTTAATTTGAAGGAAAAGGAAAAGTTTTGTGCCCTTTGGAAAGCGACAATCATCCCCTATGTCCTTGTTCACCATCCTCCATTCATGAAGAACTCAGTGCAGCGTTGCTAACCTTCCCCTGGATATTATAACAACAATATGCGGTTCAGTACCTCTGAACCATCCAGGCTGCTTGTTAGCACATCACTCTCGGTTCCCAAACCAACTCAGCCGACATTTTTCATCATCATCATCATCATTCATCAACAATGCCAACAACTACATGCAAAGAGTGTCCAAAGAACATCTTCTAAACCTTTAGGCTACCATTAGGTCTAAATTAAAAACTATTGCAATACAGATGAAACCACTAAACCAATTTCATGCTTTATCCTATAGTAGAAAGTAACTTTCCACTATATGTTGTATGATTGTTCCCCAAACTACAATATGATACAATGTTTAGCTAGTGAAGTTAATGTTTTCTTTTGCTGCCTCACTGTGGGCACAGTTGTCAAAAAAAGAAATCTGTCATCAAAGTGTGAACAGAAAATCATATTGAAATGAGATTTAAAACACTATTTCAATGTCATTTCAATGTCTGAATTTCTGATACATGCAAGATGTTCAGTGTTCAGAACTATCCCTGCATTTCTGTTCTGCCCTTTCATTCAGTTGCATCTTTATTGGTACAACAACATGTACACAGGCTAAACCAACATCCACAAGTGCTGTGTCAGCTCTCCACAGGACTGGTATGAGAGTTCAAACTGTTGTCCAGCGCGGCAGGATCTGGAAAAGAAAGAAAAAAGAAAACATGTCAACTTGCTGTTCGATGCAGAGGGTTGATGAGATAGATAGAGGGGGGAGGAGATACCGGGAGAGATTTGGCTTGTGATATACCAGCCTGTCTGTCTCTCTCAAACACACACAAGTACACGCACACACACACAGCCAAGGGGTGTGTGTTACTTATGTTAACATAAGCTGAACGTGAGCGGTGTCTTCTTTAAACTACTACCATGTCATTACTGAACTGTCTAGGCATGCTGACTGCAATTACCAGTTGTGTGCTTGTGTATGTCCGCGTGTCAGCGTTTATTTTTGAACATTATATTGTGTCTTAGTTCACACATCTATGTATGTGAGTGGGTGAATTTGAATGTGTGCACGTGTGCAGCTGGCTACTTTGGGATGCAGGTATGCATATGTGGTTGTGGTTGTGTGTGTAACTTCTAACTTGCTGTGGCTGATTGCGCACTCTGTCATTTTTCTGTGTGTGTGTGTGTGTGTGTGTGTGTGTGTGTGTGTGTGTGTGTGTGTGTGTGTGTGTGTGTGTGTGTGTTTATATTCATGGGTTTGCCCACTGTATGTGTGCGTAGTCTAAATAGAGCAGTGTTTGTGATGAACCAAGAGAATGGTCATATTGTTGAGAAATCAAAACAAAAAGGCTTTGGTTTGAGCTGGGAGCGTCCTGTGATGACACACTGTGTGTCATTTACATGTATGTGTTTTGGTCTAGTAACTGTACAAGGTTGAGTTGGGGTTCAAAGACTAGTTGCCTCTGTGTTTCAGGGACTGTTTACATTAATACTATAGATGGGGTTGAAGTGAGGCAGGGTGTGTTTGTTCGTGTGTTCAGACAATGCTGTAATGACAGGAGCAGGATGAGGGGAGGAGACGGCACACTTTTGGAAGATAGGAGGTCACCAGTGGTCTCAGCATTTTTTCTTTCGCACTGCTGGAGCCACCAATTTGTCCTGACAAACTATGTGTTTCCTAACTTCCACTAAGAAAAACAGCATCTTCCTGCAAGTCTGTCTATCTCAATTTTTGGACAATGGAATGTTATTCCATAGTTTCTGAAGAATACAAACTCAAGATATTTTTTTTACATTTTTAAATTAGCTGGCAAGGATCATGTTATACTCAAACACAGCTTCTTTGTACAACATGTTGTTCAGTCATGTTGGGTTGTCAACCAAGGAGTGGATGGATCCCATAGTCCCCCCTTACATGATGTCTGAAAAGTGTCAGAGAAGGGGTTTCTAAAGCCAATCCACCATCTGACAATACTTTTGAAGAAGCACACTAGCAAATGTTTAACATTAGCTATAATATGGCCACCACTTGCTTGTGATTGGCAAATATCTTTTAAGCAGCATTTTTGACACACCTCTCACATCCTCTTAGTAAACACTTCAATCTATAGAACCTGAGTATTTTCTGTCAAAAATTAGACCCGAGCATCTCCAGTCACAACAGAGTACATGTGGAATGCACAGAACTCATACACATACTGCAAGGAATAATTCATGCTGATGTTGGTTGAGGATTCTGTGTAAAAAACAGGCAGTGAAAGCATGTGCACAAGGTTGCGCATTGCAATTTAGGAAAGTCATGAAATGTGAGGAATGGAGAAAGAGAAGAACGAACATCGGTCAGGGAAGAGACATGACAGAGAAGAAGTAAAAGAAGAAAGATGAGACAGTGTTTTTGTCTCTGTCTCTCTGCCTGGGTCGTACACAACTTCCAGATCAAATTAATGATTCCAGAAATATTCTTGTCTTTGTTTAAAAGGGTCAATCTCAGTAAGATGACCACCTGATGCTGATCAAAATCAGTGTTGAGACTCATTCGAGCTTGTTGTCCAGGTTCACTGTAGCATGGATCGCAGGGGCAGCTCTTCTTGTCTGATTTTTCCGACATGACTACAACATGAAAGTCATTCCAAATAAAGAGTGGTATTTGTAATCATGACATACTGCAGCTGTGAAAGCATAAAAAAAGACAGAAAGAAAGACAGACTATGAAGTGTTAGGTTTAATTCTAAAGGTTGGGTCTATCACCTGTAGAATAAAAGTCAAATACAATTCAGGCCAGATTTTGTTCACCAGCTCCTGAAATAAATATCTTTTGACGTTGTAAAATACATTTGTGGATAGTTATGGGTTACTTTGCTAGACCAGCAAACTAGAACACTGTGCAGAAAGTTGCTAAAAGCTGTAGTACTCCACAGCAAGTGATAGCAGTCTAGTTTAGGTTTAGTATTTATGCTTAGATTAAGTTTTCAGCATGTTATCTAGAGCATGATCCCTTCAGATCAACTTTGTTTTTAATGTTTTCCAGGACCTGCTTCACATCTCAGAATATGACCTTTTGGAGCTTGGAGTCCACAATCACCTCCACCGTCTGCACCTCCTTACTTCTCTACGCCTCCTGCAGGAGCGGGAGAGGAGGAGAGGTACTCAGATACTCCCACACACAGCCACACGATTCATCAAACATTATCTTCTCTGATCTTTTCCGTCACGTTGTTGATTCTGATTCTGTGTTTGATTCCCCAAGTTTCCCTCTTTCTTTTCCTCTTTCATTGTACCCAGAGAGGAGACAGAAAGACAGAGACAGATAGCATTAGTGTCATGTAAAGACATGCTTATGCCTGGGGATCTACTGGTGGGGAGGGGGTTGTCTGGCTGAGGACAATGCTGTATCACACACACACAACACACACACACACACACACATGCACATACAACACACACGCATGCACACAAATGTGAACACTTCCAAGGCTGTCAGTAAATAAGCAGAAGAGTGCTGAGGCCTGTAGTCCTGCTGGGTTTAATCACTTCTAGAGGATTGTGAGTGTGTATATGCCTGCGTGTGTGTGTGTGTGTGTGTGTGTGTGTGTGTGTGTGTGTGTGTGTGTGTGTGTGTGTGTGTGTGTGTGTGTGTGTGTGTGTGTGTGTGTGTGTGTGTGTGTGTGTGTGTGTGGGTGGGATTGTGAGAGACTGCTTTGTTTGCACAGTTTCCCATGCATTATACTGTGAAATCTACCTGTTGTCTTGGTGACTGAGTCTCACTTGACTCTAATTTATACTAAGTGATTAAATAATTGTAGTGAATCATGTTGGGTGTGATCACACAGGATTAAAGGCAATAATATTTGAGAGACAAAGTCAAAACAGGCAAAATGGCCAGTTTGAAATCAAAACAATGGATAACATTCATTGCATCACTTCAAAAAAACCATAGTGTTTGTATTGACTGAACTTCTGAAATGTTTTCAAAAGCCAGACTTTCTGAAGCTGTAAAAGGAAGCATGGACTATAAAGAGTCTCCTCCTATCTCATAGTTAACCTGGCAATTTGCAAGCCCATCTGGAATGGAGCCTCTTTAAAAACAAAAACAGACCACAAGTTGCAGTGAGTATAAATAACTTTTCCCTTACAGCACCTTGGTTGACAGCAGTTGAGTGTTGTGCATATCCCATTTTATTGCCGGTAATTTCCTCCTTTGGAGTGAAATTGTGTGAAACGGGTGATACAAAATAGTGGAGGTCTCAGAAATAAGTTGAGATATAATGGTAGAAGAGAGGTCTAAAATGGTTCACATAAACTTACAAATATACGTATGGCAAATATAAAGTCTGTATGCCCTCTCCCTCATAAAACAAAAATGAAATGTGGTGAACTACCAAATAATTTGATTATAGTGCTCATAACCTTAAACCCACAAATAAAATTTCAGTCAATAAAGCCATGATCATTATATTTAATTAAATGACCCATATATAAAGCCACAATATTTATTAAAGTCTGTTTTATAATGAAAGATATGAATAGATTGGGCTTCAAAGAAGATTTTGGTGGTCCACTATGCATTACATGTTGGAGGTTAAGCTTAGTGTACTAATGCCTTGCTTTGTTTGTGTCTACCATAATTATAATAAAATTGTAAAATTCATATTTTAGCTGTGTAGCAAGCAGGAAATAAAAATTTAACCTGTTAATGGTGAAATATAGGAGATCACAGAGTCATTATGATTCACCTTCATATAACCATGAATCCCTAAACTACAATTCACGGAACTTCATGAGATACTCATGGAGTCAGTTGAAGTGTTGGAGCAGAAAATAGTTGGACAGACTGATGTTGCTATTAAAAGAGCCACAGAATCACTACCTGATAAATTACTAAATAAAGACAACAGCTCTTTTAACATCCCTACAGCAACACAAGGGTCTCATTTGATTAAGAGAAAGATCATGGAACGAGATGTCTGTGTCCCACCGTTTATTGACAAGCAGTCAGTGTTGTTGAGTAAAAAGCGAGCATGGAGCACGTAGACAAAACAAGTGATGAGTACATTAGCTTTTACCCTCTTTAAAACATGTATATTTCCACATTCCTGAGATCATTGTGTGACTGCTCATGGAGCCCCAGCCTGCAGTTTGGAGACAGTTGCTGAGGTGAAGCAGCCTCCAGTTGAAATCACTCAGTCACCAACTACTGTGGTATTATCTGTCTGCCTGGCAGGCTGCCATCCCTATCATTACCACAAAGTCCAGATTTGTTCAGCTAATGGTATCCTTCCCACACACACCAAACACACCTCAAAAAATGTCAAGTCAACATTTGACCCAGATTAGAGCATTCCAGTGAGAGCACCTTCAGAATAAAACACATACAACCACAGACACTGCATCCCGGGCACATATTAATTTGATGATATTACTTTTTGTTGGCACAGTGTGTGGTTACGTGGCTAGAATGTGAGTGTGTGTATGTGTGTGCCAGGTACTTTCCTTGTTGGCAGGAATTAAAATGCAGCAGAGAAATAGAGATGCTTCAATTAGATCAATTAAAGGGTGAATGCATCATCAAAACCCACATATGAATGTTTGAGGTATTTTAGTTTTAGGTTACACTTCGTTATAGCTGTCGCAGCAGTTTGGAGATTGTTCTGTTAAAAAGATCAACTGTGACCATACTGTGTTTCTGAAATTTTAAGTAGAAAACAGCAGTGTTTTCTGATTATTACCACATTTATTAGCATAGATATGTTGTGAATATTACTTCTACAAACATAGGCAGACATGTATAGGCATAGATTCAATAAAAAAATAGTTTCACATCACTTCAGTACATTATTAGGGGATTCCTTCTAGCACTGCCATTTACAACAGTAAGGTTAACACTATAGTCATCTGAAAGCAACAGGACTGTGTGCTTTTCACTTGCAAGCTCTAATTTGGATAACGTGCTGGACATTTTCAAGGCAATACATGACAACACACACATACCTACCAGAATGGATGGTTTTATTTAATCAAGGGAGCCTGCTTTCTTACACCTGAGAGTATAGAAAAGGTACGGATTATGTACAATAGTTCATACGGGTATGTTCTGTATTCACTATCACCAAACTCCCTCACAAGGTCTTGTGCACTGCTCACCAAGCAGACACCCCCTATTTTATAAGGGGTAAAATAGTTGCACTGACAAAAATTATATATGCAGACTTCACCCACCCAATATACTTTACAAAATCAGCACCTGGGTTGTAATAAGAGAACTATTGGAACAACAAAGGAACAAACAAGGGAAAGGGAATAATGTGCACATTAAAACAGAATTTTTCAAACAATGACTATTCTGACTAAGCCTTGTTGATCAACTGTATGAAGTAATCCACACATGCCAATGCTAAACATAGATTGACACAAGTTTTGCATTGCTTGTGTGCGTGTGAAAAAGAGAGAAACAGCAGGTGATCATGGAGTTTGTTTGCCTGTTTGTGTCTCTGGTGGACACTGATGTTGCCATCGTAACAGAAAGTGGTCATTTGAGGGTTAGTTGGTTTGTGGACCAAAGATAGAACATTGACAATTACACATATTCATAGCTGTCACTCTACTTGATCTACTACTGAGCTGTTAGTATTTTTTTTACTGTGTTTATTACTGCAGATGTTCTTGAAGGAGAGCAGAAATTCACTGTCATCGCTTATTTCCACCGACACACTTAAAGGCCGTTCAGATTCAAGGAACCTGCAGGTGTTGTTTTTTGTTTTGTCTTACTAAGTGGTTTGTAGATGTTAGAAAACTTAAAAAAGATGTTGCCAATTGAGTTATTTTGAATCTTTTTTTAAACTATATTGCAAAATGCACACAATGCCCAATCTCATGTGTTTAGTCACTGCAACTGTAAACAATAAAAGCACTCAGACAGCGCAGTACTCCTCCAAGGCTGCTCAGTTGTTGTATGATTTCGGACAGATAAGTCCTGATAAGTCCGCAGTGGTCGATTTATAGTAGGACCGCAATCATGCGATCATCAGCAAGCAGCTGACGTAGTGATCACTTGTTGTCATAGTTACAGTGATGCTGTGCCGCTATCTTGAAATGATACAGAAATCTTAAACAAATCCGTGGATCCAGACTATAGGCCGCGTCACTGTCAAAATCTAATGATGCTGCCCTTGTGTCATTTCTGACTTTCCCTGAAAATTTCATCTAAATCCGTTAGTCTGCTTTTGAGTAATGTTGCTAACAGACAGACAGACACTAATAGACATTAGTGTCCATTAGTGTCCACAAACTTAACTGCATTCACAGTTTGGACAAGGATGTCCATTTTTTCTTACAGTGGAGAGAAAACACGTGAAATGTGCTTTTTTTCCTCCACTGTAAGACGCATTTAAAAAATGACCTGTAGCAGTTCAATGCAGATGAATCACAGTCCATGTAAAGATGTATGTTGAATATGTTTGTGTTGTGCTGTGCTGAGTTAAACTCTGCTTGTGCATGCAGGATTTTTTCCCAAACCTTTTACATATTTGATAATTCATGTTATTAGTAAACAAGGTGAATCAGGATAATCTCACATGTCAAGGTGATAGACTCATAAACATGACCTAAAGTTAATACTAAGTGTACTATAAACATCTTGCTCCTTCTGTCTGTGTATGTCAGTAACACCAGCTGTGCTGTCAACATTCTGCTGTTATCTCTCACATGTCAAACCATCTGGGAGTGTCTAGTTCCAAGAATTAGAATGACCCCACATAGGAACTTAGGAAAAACTCACTGATTGTAATAATTTACTCTCCAGGTTGCAGGTTTATTGTGTAACATATGCTAAGTCGATTTCTCTCAACAATTATTTCAAGTTTATGACACGTGTTTGGTGTCACACAAGTACAAGGCACAACACAGATAGATCACGCTAAAGTGTTTTAGCAGTTGTTGGTCCACAATATTATCCAAGCAATGAAAAAATTCAAATAATTGTCCTCCAAATTTTTCTACCTTTTTGTTTGTAACGACTCTGTTTGGCAGAACCAGGAATTCATTGTCTCAATTAAAAAGCTGGAAAATTATTACAATGACATAGTATTCAGTGACATTGAGTAGTGTCGAATGACTGTTTTTGCTATTTTTTGCTGTTATGGGACAGTGAATAGTTAAGAAGCAGCCAGGTGATATGGGGTTAAAGAGGGATATATGGAGTACAACACAGAAGCCTGCTGGCATCGAACCAGCAGTAAATTGCTCTCATCTTTTAACCCTTTGAACCCAACTGATGCACTTTGCATCCAAATTGTCATCCCTCTTTCTGAGTTGAATTGCTCCTGAAGTATTCGTTGCAGTGCATATTAAATGAAACCTCACGACTTGACCTTTCCAACAATGCCAGTTGCTTGTCTGTGAGACAAAGTGTTGGTGAAAAAATAATTTAGAATATACATAAAATTTAATCATAGATAAAATCTACATGCAGCTCAACGTCTGTCTCTGCACCCATTACTCTTGTTTCAGTTTCTTCTGACCTCCTCATTACATAGACATAGAACACACCACAGTGCGGCCCCATTAGCAAACCACTTTAACATTAGCTTTAGCATTTAGTTTTGTTTGCTTCTGCTAATAATTTGCCTATTACTATATGTGAACACTACACTGAATAAATTAATGACAGTTAGTTTGGCACTAACCACATATTTTTTTCAAATGTCTTTTCTGATATCAAATCCAGACAATCTCCCCTATGCAATAATGAAAAGATATCTATACTGCCAGCATTTAATGGAGATACATAACAATTTCGATATACATTATTTTTACTTAACACAAAGACTGTTATAAAATCTGCAAGTACTATTATTTTTACATTTTAAACGATGAATTATCTGGAACAAAACAAGATGCAGCATGTGGGGCTATCCCTTTTATTGACCAAGATAAAAGCTTAAAAGTAAAGGCAATGGAACTACCCTTCACATAGCTTTGGATTCATTCGGTTAAACTAAAGAACTTGGCCATAACAATTGTAAAGGATAGGGTGACAAATAGCACAGCATCGCTTTTCAAAATAAAAATGATGAACAAGTGATTCATTTTACTTTATTTATTTGCTAGTACTTTGGTTAACGTACTTTTGGCTAAACCTTTTCTATGGTTAAGTAGTAATTATAGTTTGTCTGTTGATTGGAAGAAAGACGCTTCCATGTCACTGTCACACATTTTATATGTGAGAGCAACATCATGTTACTTCAGCGTTTACTTTCTGAGACAAGTTATCATTCATACAGCTTGCCGAATAAACATAACAATTTGCTTTTTTAAGCATTTGAACAAATGACCATTGTTGTCCTTTGTCTGGTGACAATGATCTCACACAAGCTAGAAAACTTGATCTCACTAATCTTTGGCATTATACTTTGTAAATACACAATGGGAAAATATGATCTTGTACATGGTCCCTTACAAAGAAAAAGTAATTGAATTGCTAATGACAACTACCCCAGAATTATACTTCTTTCTAGTCAATATACACCAGTGTATGCATCGCTGACAGGAGCATATCTATGGCAGAAATCTTGAGTCATGCACTGAAATATAAATAACCAAGAGCAAAGAAGAAGAATTCTGTGGATCAACAGTTAATGTTTCACATGTTTTGTTCGACTCAGAAATAGACACATTTCATTTTACCCAAACACACAGATTTTTAGACCAATAATTTGTCTGTTATTATAAGAATAAGGAATGGTCTAAATGTTTATGCCTAACACTTTCCTGATCAGAGACACACATGTGGAAACACAAGCATGTGATTCAAAAGAAAAAAAGGGAGTGGAGGAGGAGAGCAGAGGGGAGGGAAGAGGGAGACAAGAAGTGAATGGAATGAGGGGGAGAGAAAAGGGAGAAAGGAGGAGAGGATGAAATCAGGACGAGAAAGTTCTTGGCACAGATCATATCTTCCTTGTGAAATATAGGAATGCCACAAAACATGGAAAGGAACCAAAACAGGGTGAAAAAATGTTGCAGCACCAACTGTAATAAACTACTTATACGTAAATATAATTATGTGCAGGTGGCAGCTCCGGTAAACAGGGAGGCCAGACCCATCTATTTAATGGTTTGAGAAGCACAGGTGCCCTGCGGTGTATTGGTGGTCAGCGTTTGAAAATGAGTGACTCAGCAAGGCTTTGGGCCAACATGCTATGCTGCCTGAGTGCCAGTATTCTAAAGCAGGGCTTGGCCCGATAACTCACATTCACAAAGTGCAAGAGATAGCTATCAGAGTGCTGCAATCTCCAAACACATTTTAAATATATGTGTAAGTAACATTTTGGTCTTGAGACTTGTCTGAAGTTCAAGATAAAGCCTTGAACTTATAGATTTCTTACTGCATGCAGTACATCCATCCATCCATCCGTTATCTATACACTGCTTTATCCTCATTAGGGTCACGGGGGGCTGGAGTCTATCCCAGCTGACTTAGGGTGAAGGAAGGGGACACCCTGGACAGGTCACCAGTCTGTCACAGGGCTACATATAGAGACAAACAATCACACTCACATTCACACCTACAGACGATTACGAGTTACCAATTAACCTTCGCATGTTTTTGGACTGTGGGAGGAAGCCAGAGAACCCGGAGAAAACCCACGCATGTACAGTGAGAGCATGCAAACTCCATGCAGAAAGATCCCTGGGAATCTTCCTCGAGCTGCAAGGTGAAAGTGCTAACCACCAAGCCACTGTTCAGCTATATGCAGTACAATAATATAATAGCAATGCAGCTGGATTTCAGGAAATCAGTAGAAGTTGTGAAGGTTTACATCCACAACTGGTATTTGAATGTAACAGTTGATGGTGTTCTCCAGTCCAGGACTATGAACATTAAAAAAAAAAAAGCATGGAAAAATTGATGGGAATATGAAAGCTTGCTTGTTTTCTTATTGATCGGCACTGATCTGGAGTCTTTGCCTGCTGGTATTTGTCTGTTCAGACTAACAAACTCTGTATATGTCATGAGTCACTCAGTTATTTTGTTGCTGCACACATTTTTTGTTTTGATTGATAAACCAACTTCTTCACCTCTGAGAAGCTGCAGCTGGAGGACATTTTTGGGATATTTAGACTTTCCACATTTTTTGTGTGTCATGCAGACCCACAATGTAAAGTGCAGAGCCACTTGACAGATCATTTAAAGTGTGAAGATGTGCCTCTGTGCTTGTTTTCTTTTGCAGTCAGCTTGATAAGACCTGTCATCACAGGGCTCATGTAAGTCATCCTGAGGGATTATAGTCCTGTTCTAACCCCTTTTAACATCCCCCCTGCCACCTCATGCTCTCATATTTTGGGAAAACTCAGGTGATTCAGGAGATGATTACAGATTACACTCCTGACTCACCGTATAGCTTCCTGGAAATACCACCTTCACACACCTAAAGCTGCCAAGAATTTGACATGCCTCTGTGAAATAGTAGGAGTGACATGTACTGAGACAAAAAAAACATGAAATTCAGTTCTAGTTGGATGTTTTTACATGCAAACAATCCTCTCAGTGGAAGTACAGGAGCAACTTCTGAGCCTGGCTTTGACATTTCAGCCTGCTCTCTCTCATAACAGTGCTGGAATTTTTTTAATATAAAGTGACTAGTCTTATTGACTGTTTGTGAACCTGTTTCATATACTATATGGAATATGCGTAAAAAAGCAAAAATGTAGTTTCTATTTTTTTTCATGTGACTCAAGCTTCATGACAGTTACAGACCTGCACTGATTCTCAATTCTTATGTAGCTCCTTGACAAACTAAACAGCATTTCCCAGAGAAACACAGATAAAAACCAAACATAATTTGTGTGACAGTATTTTGTTTTCTACCTATTTCAGGTTACAGACCTGACTCATCACCTGACCTCTTGCGGGGTTCTGATAGGATATGAATCAGTGGCCTACAGTAATGAAATAAAAATATAAATAACACCATGGGTCTCCTTTTCATAGTTTTGTTTATCAGTCTTGAGGGTTATGGTGACATTTTACTCACCAAGTTTAATTGCTGTTTTCTGTGACAATCTAACAGGAGGAGTCAAAGATGGATCGTAAACAGATTTATTGTTGAATCTTCTTTTCTAAACCACTGTCTTGGAAATGAAACCAAAAGTAGGTCCACCGGAGCACTGTTAGTCACCTCCTTTGTATAAACATGCACAACTGCTGCAGGTATGGCAGGTGAAAAGTAAAACAGAAAGCATGCGATGACTTTTTTTTTTCTTTATGTATTGTACATGCACTGCCGGACTCTTTTCTGTTGTGTTGCCAAATTTCCAAAAATTTGAGTCATGAAAATTTTGAAGGAGCATTATCTAAAACTACAATTAACAGTAATGTTACTAAAAATAAGCAAATCCTCCTAAGGTCCTCTTGCACATTGAGTTGCTTCATTTTTAGCAGTTTACACCAAACAAACTGAATAAATAACTCTAGATCAGAAGACCTGCATGTAGCAGAAACTGTGTGTGATGACTGTATCCAATGTGGGCCATGTGATCATCTTGGCTTCCACAGCGGCAGGATGGGCTCGTTGTATTGTCTGAAAGGAAACGAACACACACACATAAACATGAATGCACATGCACGTGTCTGGGTGTTATCAACTCTAGACAATACAAAGGAACAGAAGGACAAAGACAGGAGAGAGTGTTGTCCTAAGGGGCCAGCCAGCACACACATACACACACATACAACAAACACACACTCACAACATGAGTGCATACCTGATGTGATGACACTAGTAGAGCACTATTACTTGTTTCATCTCCTTCACAGATGAAATTTCTTGCCAGTGTACTTTCTGTATATTTGAAAGCCTTGTTAGAAGAACACTCCAGCTACATTTTAAACTCTCACGATGAGCTGATTTATGTTTTAGCCAACAGTAAGTCAAGCAGTAAAACGCCGTTGGTCTTGAGAGGACCTCAAGTTCCTTAAACATGTCACAACGATGCCGAGATGGCATTTTTTTCATCCTCTCTCCTCTTTGCAAATAGCAACATTAGGTCACATCTAAATCTTCTTTAAGTACCAGAGCAGTTGGTGGTGTTGGTGTAAGAGGTGCCTAACAAAAAGACTTGGGGCATGAAATATGAGGCCGTGCAGGGCACATATAAGAGAGGAGATGAGAGGAGGAGGAGGAGAGGGCAGAGGGGAGTTTTGTTCAATGCTGGAGGCTGGAGTTGGGAGGAGGGGGGCAAGAGGCAACTCTACTAAAAAAGAAAGAAAGCAAACTCCTCCCAAACACAGAAGAAGCAAGAGGAGGGGCTGGGTGCTTGCAAATCACTCCCCAGTGAGAGAAAGAGGAGGGCAGGGCTTGTGATTGTGCAGCGCTACTTGTTGTTGCCTGTCTGAAGGAGCGTGAGTGTATAGTCTTCCAGCCGGTCAGCAACTCAGCAAGTTAGTCATTCAAACTATGAAAGGGAATAAGCTTCATAGAAGTATATAAAACTAAAAGATCAGGAAGAGCAAAGATCAGAAGCCGGAGAGATCTTACTGACAGGTAAGAAACACGAGTGTGAATGCGTTTACATACAGTAGTTGTGTGTAGGAATGTGTGCATGTAGATGTTGATAGCAGTCCAGACCGAGCTGAGACAACTATCTTGATGGTCATCTTCTCTACTGGCTGCATTGTTTTATCTGTCTGCTTTTCCTCATTGAAACTTAAAAATAGAAATCCTACTTTCTCTCTTTCTGTGGCGGCTTGTTATTTCACTACACTGCCATGCCTCCTCTTTATCTTTCAGCTGTCTGTTTCTCCATCCTTCCAGTTTGATTATTTACAGCTTGCAATGATTTAGATTTTCTCTGGGACTTTTTAAGCAATAGGTTGCCATCCCAAGGCGCTGGGTGTAACTGGTTGTTGGGATTGGTGGTGATGGCTGTGGCAACTCCAGCAGGAAATAATTACATGAAATATGACAGATAAGACCAAAGGCATTTCTTTTATCAACGTTTTTCTTCTTTACATGTCTTTTGAGTATGTTGACTCATTAGATATTTGTGTATTTTTGGCTTATGTTTGTTTTTGCTGTATAGATGGGATACACGATTTCACAACCTTACTGGATGCTCATAAAAGACAGTATTGCTTAAACATTTCCATCATCTAGTATAAGTTGCTGCAAAACAATGATACGGTAAAAAATGTATTACGTTTAATGTGACATGACTTCACAAGTTTTTAAAGTACATCCAACAGGGCTTCACTTTCTTGCTCAGGATCACTTTGACAGGTTGACTGACTACTGGTCAGATTGAAACTCTGACCTTCCAGTTATGAGAACACATCTTTAAACAGCATGCCACCCATGAGACGATGACAGAGATAGACATATGTGTACATCTGTGTGTTTCTATGTGTCTGTGCGGCGTTGATGGAGAAAAACACACGTATGCAGCAGGTTGTTTCAGACATTAGTCAGCGTCACGTCTGAATATCGTAGTGGAGTTGAACTGACCCAAAGAAATTCAGCCCCTAATTAATGCTGCGGTGTGTCTGTGTCAGATTCACAGAGCTCAGCTTTAACTCTGTGATGGTCGTGTACTTCCAGTGGCAGTATTGTATGTGTGGTGTTGTGTTACTTGGGTCCCTACTGGTATTAGGTGGTTGGTATTCCAGCTACCCGTCAGCACTATGTGACCCGCTGATCTTTACAAAGACTGACTGCAGAGCTGGAAAGTAAAAAAGTACATGTTCTTGACTTACAGTATACACAGATAAGATGCACTGGTACTCAACTTGATCTACACCACTTTGTGGCTATTTAAACTTTGAGAAACTTACATTTCTGAAGAAAATGATGTACCTTTCTCTCTACTACTTTTCGATGATACCATATAGCTAACAGTGGGTAAAATGAACTTTTTAATATAAACACCACTGTGTGTTTTAATTAAAAGAAAACTTCAACTTTTCAAGGAATAATCTGTACACTAAATATGAAGCTCCAGCCAAGTTAAACGGTGTCATGACCAAGCCAAGACAGCTGTTTTTCTCTGTGTCCAGTCCTTATGCAGTGCTAAGCTAATTGTCCTCTAGATCTTCATACTTATCTCACAAACATGAGATAGGTGTCAGTCTTCTTATCAGTCAAAATCTTAGCATGAAAGCAAATAAGTGTATTTCTAAAAATGTCAGTTTTTCAATATTATTTTGTGTTTATTGTCATCTGAATAATAAAATGTTGTCATACATTCAGACTGACACACCTAAGCTTGCGTGGAACAAACATGCTTTCTCATAAGTAGCATAAATGCGAGTGTAAAATGACATGTAGCACAAAATTGATGATCTCACATACCACAGTAGTTTGTAATTTGTCACATTAGCGAAAACAAATGATCAACTTTTTAATTAGATAGTTTACACACAGATGTCACACGAGATGACATCACATGTGCAGCTCTGAATGTTCTGCCATCTTTGTTAGTTAAAGCATCATTTCAAGTGCTTGAAATATTTTCTTTGTCTGGCAGGACTTTTCCTCAGAATGTAGTAAGCCTATGTTGCAGTATTGTTTCTTTTACTGAAGTAAAAGGTCTAAATCCTTCTTCCGTCCCTGACTCCACCGACTGACTGGCTCACAATGTGGTGGTCAGTGACTGTACAGAATCAACGCATTTTACTGCACCTCAGTGTAGACATACTAAATGAGCCCACATGCTGAGGAGAAGTTAGGTGTGAATACGTGAAAAAGTGAGATGCACACACACACAAAAAGATTCATATGAAATAGCAGCTACTGCCGTGGGATTTAATGACAGCCTCATTAATATGTTACACACATCCTTCACACACACACGTACACACTGGTTGGCCCACACACTGAAGAGCGCAGTAGGACACCTCTCTCTCGCTCTCTAACAAAGGCTGCCTCTACACAGTGGTCATGTGACAGTTGTTCCCATTGTTCACTTCTGGCCAGGGGTGGTTTTGCTAATGCACTGCTGTGTGTGTGTGTTTTTGTGTATTTGTGTGCTTGTATGCATGCCATAGCAGGAAGACACTTTAAGCCAGCGAGAGGAAACCCCTCATTCCCAAGCAAGTTGATGTTTGAGTTCGTCTTTCCTATTGTGTGTATGTTTGTGTGTAATGAGAGACCAGTGAGCAGCATGTGAGAGTTACTGTTTTAACTCAATTTCACGTATAAGTCATATTACTGTGTAAAATGTGTTTTTAATCGAGTTGCTCTTTTTGTATTTTGGAAACAGTGCTTATATGATTCTCTCTGTCAGACCTGAATTCCCAAACACACAGAGAGGGCCCCAGTCCTTGTGAATTAAATGGGACCCGTTGAACCTTTCTAAGGACTCCTGGTGGTCCGCAAAAAGCCCAGTTTTTAAAACCACCACTTCAGTGGATTAACAAAAAGCCTTCTGCCTCCTGACTGATGTGTACGGTTGGCTAGAGAAACAGGGAAAGAGCCTACCATCAAAACACTGGACTAAATTCAATTTAATTTAATAGGAAAGCTGTGTCCTCCTGTGAGACCAAGAGAAAGCTCAAGAGACACTCTGCGAAAAGGAGGAAGGGATAAGATGGGAATATTTGTTTTATTGCTAGTAATCCCTTATAATGAGCTGTCTGTCGTCTAAATGTTTATACTGCCATTTCCTCTTCCTGTTAATCTACACTTGTTTCCCACCCAAGGCCTCATGTGTGTTTTTTGTGTGTTGTTGTTCCCAACCCAAGGCCTTCACTGGTTTTGGTGACAAAGCGAACCTCACTTCAGAATGTTTTGTCTGTGATACTATGGTCAAGGAGAAAACGTCTGATTGGTTGGTAGGTGAAGCTACGGGTTTTCTCACTGTAAATTTCCATTCCAATGTTTTCTTTGAAGCCTCACTCTAGATCTCAGAATTGCTGTATGGTTCTTCAATCACAAGTTCAAGGAATTATTCTTTGATAAGTTTTGTCAGAAAAGCTGTCTAACAATTGAGTACAACATAAAAATCTTTGTATTTCTTTGGTCAATACGGCAGATATTAGGTTAGCTGATACCACATCTTCTATGTCAGTAAAAAACAAGTGTGACATTAGTTGGTCATCACTCATGGGTGTCAAGGATCCTCAATGATCCATTGGATAAAAGCACACAAGTCTTCTGGATGATTTAAAGCTGCTGTATTATTATTATCAGCACTAATCATTTCAACTTTGATTCTGAGAAATCAAGGTTTAACATCATTTAAGGGAGAAAAAGACACTCAGTGGTGTGACTCAAACCTAAAGTGAATTCAAAAATACTTTGTTAATCTACAGTACCAAATGTTGTGTCCAAATCTTTGAACATTAAATCAGAAAGTAAAAGTGAACTTACAGTTGCTCATCTTTCACATTGAACAGATCAACCTTGAGAGTTTCATGGACATTCAAGACTTAGTTATGCTCCAGCTGTGAATCTTCAAACAATAGGGCACTTTCCACTGCAGAACTTTGGGCAGGTGCAACGTGGCAATAACATTTACAGAAATGGCCCCGTGGTCTGCACTTTTGGCCTTTTTGTTTCCATGGCGGTAGTTTCCAATACCTTCAACCGCGATGTTACTAGAGTGTGTCAAAACAAAGACCAGTAGTAGCAGGTGGACATAACTCCAGTTCTATGAATATCTAGGAAATAGAGCAATGATAGTTTTGTACTGTTAACCTGTGGTGAATTTTACATTGTTAATGGCGATGTTAGAAAGGGGAAGATTGCTACTTTTGAGGACATTTAAAGGAAAAATGATGCTCTTTGTCCTCTCCAAATTTAACCAGTCAGTGTGGTCCTCGCCGAGTTTACCCAAACAATGTCATAGCAGTTTTCAGGGCTCCTCAGAAGTACCTATCTTTGGGTAGGTACATTTTTCTATCATAAAATCTGCTCTACAAGGATGATTGTTGAAGTTGTAATGCACGCAAAGCTTCAGGCTGCTAAAAAATGGCCCTCAGTTTCCTGCAGTGCTAATGGCTCATTGTGTATGCAGAAAGTGAAACATGACTTTTGCTTTCATGTGTACTAAATAACAAACTTGGAGGTCTGTATCAGTACATCTTAAACATAGTTAAAGTCAACAGTTCAACTGTAATTACAGCTATTACAGCTGGCAGGTTATGTTAAACGGGTTGTAAACATATCAACACTACTCATGCTATACACTAGGTTACTGGGTAATACACTGAGGAAAACTAATCTAAAGACGTGTTAAACAAACTACAAACAAACATTAAAAAGTGACACCAACATTTAATAATAACTTCCCTTTTCATTCTTTGGTAAATAGCGATGGCATGTGTGATATTGTCCTAATATAGAAAATAGTAGACTTAGTGTAGGAAATACCAGTCCTCATTTGTGTGTGTGATGCCGGGCGATGTGACTGTGGCTGAACAGCTGTAGGGAGGGGAGGATGAGGCAAGATAGGGAGAAGGAGGGGGAAAAAAGAAAGGTCTATTATTATGAGAGGTGGAGGGACAAAAGAAAGAAAGAAGGAGACAAAGTGAGGAGGCAAAAGAAGAGCTGACATCATGATGGACAGAGAGAGAAGGAGGGGAAGTCTGTGTGGAGGGGGGCACAAGACTGAAAGAGCACGGCAAAGATGGATGGGTGGGGAGAGGAGTGACTGAAATGAGGCAGAAAAGTGGAATAAATGGCATGGAAGGAGTACGTGGGGAGGACGTAAGAGACAGGAGAGTGAGTGACAAGTTTTACACTTTCACTCTTCTCAGATCTTGGCATGAATAATTTATTTATAAGATTAATAGATCAAGTATTCATGTGCCTAAGTGCTGTGTGCGTTTGCGTTTTCAGTCAGTGAGAGTCAGTCCTTTCTCCTCTGCAGGGGAGGGTGTGTGTCTGGCAGATGGTCAGGGCCACACACACATACACAAACACACACTCACATAGGCACACACTCTCAGCTGACCATCCCTGAGGGTCTTATAATAGGTGCTCCTCCCGTAGTTGTTCTGCCCCTCAGAGGAATCCGCACTCTGACCCAGCATGCCTTAGCAATTCTTTTACAGTGTGTTTGTGTGTGTATATAAACTTTACTCATCACACTGAAGAGTCTTGACCTGGCCAGCTGTTCCTTTCTCTTAAACTGGATTTGCATTTTTATTGACATTCATCATTGCAAGCTGGTGTCTCACTGTCCTCCTGCTCGAGTCAAGTAAGAGCGTTTTGTTCTGTTTTAGATCCAGTTTAAGTTTGGCAAAAGTACCCAGCTTCGCTGCACGTCAAGATTATGACTCAAATCAAATCTTTTAAGTGTCTTTTCTCATTTGTAGCATTTCAGATTGCAGCTGCCTCAGTTTAACCTGGTGTTGAACATTGTTTTTGCCAGTTAAAATGACAAACGTCAGCTGTAGCTCATAAATGCTGTGAAAATAACTTTCTGAAAGCCCAGAATTAAACTTTGCTCTTTATCAGTTAATGTGATATTTAATAAAATGCTGTCAACCCCCAACCCTTACCCCCTTTGCACAGGCTATAAACATGCATCTTGCAACACATCTGTGTCCTGAATGTCTTGCAGTACCATTTTGTGTTATCCATTTCAGTTATTCAAACTACATGGTGAAATCAATGAAGACATTTGGGTAAAAACATATCTTGTAAAGTCCTAACCTTAATGTTGATTTTTTTTGGTAAATTTGTAACTTGCCCCTAATTTCTCTCTTAGAAAGCACTTTAGATCAAAATCCATTATTTTAAATGTGCTATTTATTTTACATTGACTTGACTTGATGTAGTGTCTCCACAGCCAAACACTAATCTAATAAAAAGTTTAATACATACACGCCCACTTTACATTGGTTTATTTATTTAGATCCTCATTGCATGTAGCAGGATGTAGCAACATATACAGTATTTCACTGTCAACATAACCCCAACATATTAGAAAATGTGCTTGTTTTCTTTATTATTGGTAGTTAGATGATCAGTTACATCTCTGTGTGTTTAGCTAGTTTCGTGACATTTAGCTTTGTTTAGCACAACAGTGGAAGCGGAAGAAATCAATTAGCCTGGTTCTGTCAACGGTGATGTCTAATAAATGCAAAGTGCTCCTGTTTCACATTGAATAATTTGTACTACAGAAGTAGAAGCACATAAAAGACATTGTGGATTAATAAGAAGTAGACTTTTGCACCTTAGCTATCTGTAGATGGCTACTTCTCAGAAGTTTTGTTCTTATTATAGAGTTCCCAATTTTGCATAATCACCAAAATCTGAACAAAATCCATTTTCTCCTTGCAGTTGTTGGTAGCTACCTTGCTGACAAGCACACTTAGTTTATACATCAATCAGGCGTAACATTATGACCACCTGCCTAATATTGTGTTGGTCTCTTTTATGCTGCTAAAACTCCTCTGACCCAGTGAGGCATGGACACAGGACCTCTGGGGATGGTGGCAGTGAATTCCGTGGCTCCAGTAGGTTGCAGGGTGTTACCTTCTCACATCAGGCTTATCCTGGCACACCCCATTAATGCTCAGTAAGATTTGGATCTGGGGAGTGTGGAACCCTAGTGAACACCTTAGCTCCCCGGGCCACTCCTGAGCAGTTTTAGTGGTGTGTCAGGGTGCATTGTCCTGCTGAGGGTGGCAACTGGCATCAAGGACTGTTGTTTCCATGGGGGGTTGGGGGTTGCTTGGCGTGCAGTGTTTAGGTGGGTGGTACATGTCAAACATCCACATGAATGTCAGGATTCAAGGTTTCCCAGCGGAACGTTGCATTATAACAAGATGATCCATGTTATTCACTTCACCTCTCAGTGGTCATAATGTTGTGGCTGGCTGGTGTATAAACATGGCAGTTTTTCTGTTATAAAGTATATTTTTGCTTTGGTAGTTGCTAGCTGTTTATCCTGCTCTCAGTCCTTGTCTTAGGTAACAGTGCCCTGGACCAATCAATCGAGTGTTCACACACAGAGGAAAATATTGTCCACCTTCTTATCTAGCTCCTGGCAAGATAGCAGAGTGAAATTCCTGAAATATTAGTAGTATTACATATTTTGTATCGTTCATTGTAACTTGTCTTTTGTTATTGTCATGCACATGTGTAAAAGCTGCGTGACTGCATTGTAACAGTTGCAGTTTAGTCAGTTCACTTTAGTTTAGTCAACAGTTCATTCACTCCTCACTGTCAGCTTTTAAGAAAGCTTTAACAGCACTAATAAAACCGAAATAATCTCTTTGGGAAATTCTTGATTTATGTTACAGCTTTCACCTCTAACCAAACAGAACTTGGAGAGACTGTTTTGGAATTAGTAGTTTTCTGAAGTCAGTAGTCGTCTGTCTTCAAATTCAATTTAATTCTCAGCAGCCGTGTTGATCCCCTTGGGTCAAAATAGTGCCTTTCCATCTGGACCGACTGCTTCCGGCGAGACTGCTTCAGTGCCAAACCCCACAATTTACTCTGCAGCCAACTTTCTCTGATCACAATCAGGTTGTTCAAATGCAGACACAATTACAAGGACCAGCGTTGTTGTTCACGTCAGATTCTGCATGAGATATGAAGGGTCTGTTGAATCCAATCTGCCAACATTTCTGTTATCTCATGATATTTTAGTCTGTACAGTATGACTAACTGCAGGATGGTGAGTGATTCAGAGCAGATGATAGCGTGCTGACCAGTCATCATCACACAGCAGGGGAATTTGTCAAGAACTTGCCCAGTGTTTTTTTTTTTTTTTTAATCCCTCCCAACCTATCTGTCTTGTTCATCACTGTGTGTTTATATCTGTGTGTCTGTGTGTCATCAGACAGAATCCATCTCATGACTAAAAATAGTGTGTGAAGTGCTGCTTTTTCTTTAAAAATTTGTCTGTCTGGAGTAGAATCTGGTTCTAAGGACGCTGCTGGAATATAAAGTATTTTAAGAATTTCCTCATGGTGTGATACTTAGAGATTGTTGCTAAAAATATCACCTGACACTGAGGCAGAGGGTCAGACCTCTATTTTCTTCTCACATCAACTAACAAAAGGCCGAGGTTTGCACTGTGTCTGGTAAAAATCTGGTCTTTTGATCTGAGCGTAGTTTAAAAACTGGCTGAGGTTAAATTCTCTAAAACAGACTACTAGACTGTCATGTTTGGTAAGTCACATTCAGGCTCTATTTTGAATTTGTTTCTTGGTGTCTTTATTTGAGTCAGTATTGAGAGTGGAATGTTTTTGTGACAGTATTGTTCTCTCTAGGAGTCAAGCTAAAAATATATGTAATTGTTGCTGGTTACACATTTTCCTTAACTGTCTAAAATTAGTATTGTTAGAAATATCTGTGGTGTAGTTTTCAAACTTCTCACTGCAGTGTTACCTCACATCAGATATTTAAGTTGTAACTTATATAGCCCCAGAGCAGTTTCTTCACTAAGAGATCTCAATCTGTATGTGTGGATTTTATTAGTTGAAACGACAAATATACCGCATACCTCTAGAGTTTTTTGATGTGTGTTTGTATACATGTCAAGAAGATTAGTCAGTCATTCGGACGAGACATATTTAGAGGTCAGATTACCTTGCTGTAACTACTTGTATAATATTATGTGATGACAAGTTTTATTTCCCTCCAGGCAATGCATTTGTGTGAAGGTATTAAGGAAAGGCAACTGCTGTCCTTGTTCGCGTTATGTGTGTATCATATATCATAGTATGTCATCTCAGAAGGCACTGTATGTCAGTATGTATTTAGTTTCAGATCGTATGTCTTTACAGCAGTGTGCTGCAGAATTTTACACCTGGCTTCTGCCTTGTGTTACCATGGTTACGTAACACTGTGTCTCAGAATACTGTAAGCATGTTGGTTATAACATGAAGAAACTTTGACCCTGCAAGGTGTATTTGCCTCTCTTTTCTTTAATTATAAACCACTGTTCATCCATTAATTAATCTGAGGCAAGATCAACCTCAAATACAAAGTATTGCAGTGCTGGTGAAAGATATGATTCAAGTCATCTCTGTTTGACTATTGTCTGTGTGTGTTTCATTTCAGAGCTTAGGATGATGGCAGAGGGGCGTTTTGCCAGTCTTCCCAGGTCCCTCCATACGCACCACACCCTAGCTGGAGGCCCGGCCCACCCTGGAGTACCCAGCAGCTCCATTTGTGCCCCCAGCAGCAGCACCTGCTCCTCCAGGAGGCTCCAGGCCTCCATCACCTCCTCCATGGACCTCCTCAGCTCTAGACCTGGGTGAGTTGAACAACCAACAGTGGCTCAGAGCATCATAACAAGTGGTCTTCAGTTGTTCATGGCAGAATCATCTGAGTGTATTTTAAATACTAGTTGAATATTGAAAGTACTTGCCGTGTTTATTCAGACACAGATACACGCAATACATTTTGGTGAGCAACACTAAATGTGAACCCATAACTTTTATTAGTTTGCAAGAAAACTTTAAAAGACCTTTTTAATATGATTCATTTTCAAATGGCAAATGTTGTTGAAACCCCTCGACCTTGATAAAAGATAATCTTCTCATGGTGTTTAGTTTTCTGCTCTTGTTCATCTTTTTGTGTCGTTCTCTCCTGCAGTCTGCCTCCAGGGCAGGGCAGCAGTCTATCAGAGATGCCCTCTGCTGCCTACCAGCCAATCTCCATTCATGGAACTCTGCCTCGACGCAAGAGAGGAGGTGTCAACCTCACCCATGGAAACTATACTTGGGACCTGAAAACCAAGCACACTCAGCAATTAGTTTGCGGGAACACATTACTAACTCCTGGACACATCCATCCACCCATGACCTCCTCATTGGTCCAAAATGTCATTGATGACTTCCACGGTTACAGGTAAACACATGTACTGACACGGATAGTTGAGGATAATGTTTCTATAAGTTGATCATTTTCATTTTAGTCTGTGATTTGTTGTTGCACACGCAAGGGAAAATGATTTCTATCACAAATACTAATGTATGATCAGTTTGCTTATCAGCTTAATGTTTTTCCTGATATGGAGAGACAAAACCAGACACAATTCCAGTAATTCTTGGCAAGCCCACCAAAAATGTGCCTGAGAGATACAAAGACCCACTGCCATATAGGCTTAAAGGGGAGTTCTGAAAACTTTGTAACTTGTTTATTTACAGGAAACACCAACTTTGGTCAGTTTGGGGTCATAGTTAATATGTACAACATTTGCAATCGAAAGTCAAACTGGACAGCTCAAAAATGGGAAGATGTGTGTAACGTCTGAATAGGCTTTACAAACTTCTCCTGCAGCATAACTACAACTCACCTTTTACTGTTTCACTATTGATTCTTATGCCCATTATGACAAGTTGGTTTGAAAAGTTGCAATGGCTTTTCTTTTTTTCTTTTTTTTTTTTTTTTTTACTTCTGGCACTTCTTTGCTGTTGACTATAGGGCACAATTGAAATCCATTTGAACTCCCCTTAATCCAAGCTGCCATTATCTATGAAAGAGAAAACTACACATCTAGAAGAGCCATCTAATATTTAATGCTATCATCAAGACTCGTCATGGTATGAAGGAACAATGTTTCATATTCAAACTGCTCTTCTTCATCGGGGAAAGAGAAAGACATTTTGGAGCTGGATGGAGAAAGGGGTGGTTGTAAAGAAAAACCTGCGGGGTCGTCGCAGTAAGCTCAACTTCAGAGGGAACACACACACACACACACACACACACACACACACACACACACACACACACACACACACACACACACACACACACACACACACACACCTCATCCCTCATCATGTCCTCCCATCTTTCTATCTCCAGTGTAGAGTTACAACAGACTGTATCTGATGTAGCCAGCTTTGTGTGCACCTATGTGTGCGTCTGTGGCTGTGTGTGTGTAGCCCCCAGCAGTTAGGTTCCCTTTGTAGGTCAGGGTGTGGCAGGGCAGATCAGAGTTTACTGTGAATTCTTTGTCTCTCCTCTTTATCTTTCTGCCTCCCTGCTGGATACATTTCATATACTGCTGACATACAGCAGGACAATTTGTCCAGGTTGGATTCATCCTGTGCAGGTGGCTAAATAATGAACAGCGTCACACTTGCACTCTAATTTTAGTCCATTTTTCCTGAAGTTAGTACAATTTTATAAGCATCAATTCCTTCTATTCTCATTTCTGTGTGTGGTAATTAAAAAGAGGAGTTAGATGTGTTTTTAACCTTTAGTTTCAATTTAATTTATACATGAATAATTGTAGTGAAATAAAAAGAGAAATAGAGATATTTTTAGTTTAGCAGGTTGGTGGTGTTTATTACCAGCAGTTAAGATCGCTTCAAGCTGTCGGAAGTTTAAAGTACACCACTTCTTTATACTTTAATAAATCAACTAATGGTCTCAAAAATATAAACGATATATATACTTTGTAAGGAATTACAAAGGTTTTTTGTCCCATAGTGTTGTTTCCATGAACTTTCTTTAAGTTCTCAAGTTATTTCTTCATTCACATTAAAATACCTGGAGTAAAATCTGAACAGTTCCATTTTAGTTTCTCTCAAGAAATATTAGGCCATTGACTTAGATGATAAGATTTTTTTTAATATAAAAATAACTGAATAGATTGTCTGTGATACTAAACCACTCAGCAGTTAAAACTCCTTTCAGTTCACAGCTGAGTTTTCTATATAAAGATAAGGGAGTGTATCTTTGAGGTATGTAACCACTGGCCAGTCGGTCTTGACTTTCCAGTGCCATGCTGTCAGCCGACCTATGACCCCTGAACTTATGTTGCACTAGCTCCCGATTGGTCAGTTTGTCTTTATGGTGACCTCTGTGGGCAGCTTGAGGACCACCAAGAGAGGAGGGGGAGGAGAAAGAAAGACAGCAGAAGGAAAGAGTGGAAAGGAGAGGGCAAAAGGAGCATAAGAAGCATTAGAGAGATAGTACCAGTCTGCTGACAAATGCAATGAAAAGACTGACAACACATTAACATATGGGATGACTTTTATTCCTTGAATCCCTTTAATGCTTCTGACAAACTGAGGGAGAAAAACATCAGGTTCCGATAGAGGGACACCTCTGTGCTGCAAATCAAAGTGAGGATTTATGACTGGGATTTATATCCAGATACTTAAGGAACAGAATGATTTTTTAATCCAAGCAAACTGTAATCACGTATTTCTATTGAGGCTGTACGAAAATATTTCACAAATGACATGGCAATAAGCACTGTGAAAATGTTTGCATTGCGTTGCAACCAGTAGCGGAAAATGTCAGTTATCTGTGGCAGTTTGGTCCTCACACTACCAAGCATGTCACTTGATGTGTCTCCACATTCCTACTACTCATTAATTCTAACAGGATGGTAATTTGTAACTCATTCACGCTTAAAAAGCGACAATCACTTAACTTAAAGAAGACTCAGTATATACTAATTTCAATTTATTTTTTATTTATTGGACAAGGAATTGCACAAAATGAAAGGTGGAGCAACTGTGCTGTTTTTCAAACTGAAATACCAGATACCAATGCATGTTACAAGTGGGTAGTGACACAAAATGATTCCAGCTCTTAAAATACTCACAATCACTCACAATTAATCATTGCAAGCAAGTAGCAAAATGTTTTTCCAAATATGTAATAGTTCTTTGTGTGTTAAGCTGTTCCTTGAGCTGTTTCAGCACCATTCACAATTAGTTTTATTCATTTATAAATATATATTTATTTAGCAGCTTTGATTACCCCCTGCATTTCATTATGATATTGCATTGTGGGACAATTGTGTCCATCAACAGCACACTTAAAGGTCAAGCGTATATATTGTAATATGCAGTATAATTGCATGTCATAGTGCATATTATGCAATGTAATATGCAGTATAATGACAACAGAGAACAGCCATTGGGAAAAAATTGGGGATTAAAGTTGACATTTAAAAACAAAAACTTTGTATTCAACATTACAAAAATGACTTTCTGCAAAAAAAAAAATAAATGTAAAAATGCATCTTAAAATAGCATGTTCTATTTCAGTGACAGAAGTATTGCACAAATACTGATGAAACTGTCAGAAATGAGTACTGTTTAAGGAGGTTGTCCCTCATATTGTGATTTCTTTGGCAACCCAGATTCTTCCTAGTTTGCACCACAGAAAACCTACCCAGGAATTAGCCTGATTCTTAAACCCTGTGAGGATTTACAACCTGATCTTCATTCCAGATCTGGACCACATACTGCAATACCTAACCTTTGCTCTAAACCTTCAGTGATTAAAGCCTATGGATTGACTTACTGTGTAGTATGCAAGAACACAACAAAATACAGAAAGGCACATTCAATCATATTCAATTTTAAAATTTCTTCTTGGTTTTTAGTTTGAAGCTGAACATCTGGTGTGAGATGGAGGTCATGGGACGAGTTGACCCATGACCTACACCTCCCACCTTGAGACTCTAGAAGAAAATTGCTTGTGAGTCGTGGAGATGGAGCTTTACAGCATCTTGGAAAGCAATATAACAACAAGAAAGCTTTACATTTTTTACTTCAAAAGCAGTAGCTTTCCAAAGCTGCACTTATTAATTAATGTCGTCTTTTGTCTCATTTCTTGTTGGTGAGTAACTAGTAGAGTGAAGGCACATTTATTTTCTTTTATTTCTAGCACGTTTACTGTACTGTAATGTACTATGTTGGGTACAAAGCAGAGAAATGGTAAGGAAACCCAGCAAATTCAGACTTTACAGGTTCTTGATCTTTATAATGGAAACATACTGACCTCTATAGGCTGCCTGTCTACTCTGCATCCTGCCATGAACTCTTTCCATTGCTCAGACTGCCAGTCTTTCTCTCTCCCACACACACAAATATGGTGTAGTCCCTAACTAAAGCCAATTGTGGTCATGCTGAGTATTGTGTGGTGAAGTGCAAAGAACAACAGTAGCCAGAAAAAGATTGTGGCGAGTGCTGCCTGCCTTTGCCTTCCCTACTCTTGTTATTTTTTTTCCTCTCTCACTGTCTTCTACTTTTTCTGTCTTTCTTTCTCTGCCCTTTCCTGTGTTACAGATCAGTTTTGCGGTTGAGGAAGCAGAAAAATCCAGTGTCTGATGCTGTTTCAGCATCATGGTTAGAAAAAGACAAATTTAGCAATGGTCAGCTTGTGTAGTCTGAAATGCCTGAGCCTGACCATCTGACATCTACCACACTTTGATTAAATTCTTTTAGTGCTGGTGTTAGACTTTGTAAATGTTGTCAAGGAAGAATAAAGACATAAAACATCCATCAAGATGTATTGTGGAGAAAACCACCAAACTGGGTTTAAGACAACGAATCTCTATCAGCTATGTGACTGCTGCTGTTTTTGTGAGCCTGACCTTTGACTTTCTGAATCTGAAGGAAAAGTGGAATTTCCCTTCGTCGTAGCATGTTTAACCCAGGACAAATCAGATGGGTGTTGTCTGTCTGTGGTGATCTCATTGCACCCACCTAGAGAGTCAGGCCGGGGTTACGAGGCTAGGGCAGGTGGTTGGTGTGGTCATAGTTTTGGGCCAATCAAAGGTTGAGCCAACCACTGACCCCAGAGAAGCAACACACAGGACTATAGTAAATGATCAGTTTCAAATGAAATGTCTGATTTTAGTTGACATTTGAGACTAGAGAAACTTGCTGAATTTTCTCTTTTCGATTCTTTTCTACATTTTCATCGTCATCAGTGTTGAAACTTAAGCACATAAATCATAACGGCCTGTTGTGCACTGATCACTATAAGGCAAACAACCAACAAAAATTATCTTTATGCTGGGAACATTCTTAATTACGTTTGTAGGATCATTTCATCAAAAACATTTGTTGGAATCTTAGAAACAGACAATAAGACACAGCACAAGAAATCTGAAGATTCAGCCATGGACACTGAAACAATGTGAAATGTATTTTTTGAAATTTCTATTGTTATATAGACTAAACAGTTAATTGGAAACATTGTGAAGAGATTAAATTATAATGAAAATAAGTGAGAGTTGCAGCTCTTATATATTTACACTATATTTGCAAAATACATAGCAGAGGACTGCTCAGCTTTTTACACTACAAAACAGTACAAAGCAGGTCTGGTTTGAGTTTCAACTTTCTATAGTTGATCTTCAGCTCTGCTATTAAGGAATACGTTTTTACATGTTAGGCCTAGGTGAGAAAGTAATAGTGGCGTGCTACTGAAACTTTATAACTAGCAATGAGAAACATTTTGATCAAATGTTAGATAGTTTCCATTAAATGCATTAGATGTAAACCTCCATTAAAGCACATAATGAAAAGGCAGAGTTCAGTTGCATTAACAAACACTAAGCTCTGTATCTGGCCCATAAAAGCTGATCATACCTTGATATTGTAGTCCCTTTGGCCACCTTCTTTCTCCCCATCACTTCTGTACGAATGAACCACTAGTCAGTTGCCATTCCTCCATTCATGTCCGGAGACTTGGAACCTTAACTTCAGTACAGGGTAGCAACTTTGCCCTGGTTGCTGCATGTCCACCTTCAGGGTTGCTGGTTTTCCTTATTCATTGTGTATCAAAATCAGATGATTCTTTAATCTGTATTTATTTTTATTTATGTGTGTTAACGTGTGTAATTATTTCCTATGTACCTTGATAAGCAGGCTCAGGTGGCTAAAATGGGTAAACTTAATGAAACCTTTTTACTCCTGGTCTTTATTCTAAGCAGGTGTTTAAAAGTTATCACTAATTATTGATATTGACTGAATAGAAACATTTTATCATGATAATTTTTTCTATAGTATCACACAGTCTAATGCATGTTCACAAATTGTCATAACTTTAAAAATGTAGCCAAGTGACAGTCACCGAAGCTAATAAAATACATCTGTAGATCACTAAATACCCACTCTTGGTGATCACAATATTTGCAGTGCATCATGTGTGATTTTTCAGCCTACAACAGGTAATGTGCCCGCTTTTGAAACTCAATGTGCGTTGATACACTGTGGAAGAATGTCAAGAGATTAGTAATCTAAAAATCTAAAATAGCCATATATACTGGGCTTCTTTGGTTCTACAAACTTAAGTCTCCAGTAGATCCTGAGTGTGACAGAAAGGCCTGAGCACTCTACCTATTATGAATAATGACTATACATTGTTGTGAATGGAGGCTTCTGTTCAGTTACATAACTAAATCCCACTCATTATCAGAGGCCATATTAAAACTGAGAGGGCTTAGAGCTAAACATATTTGGTTTGGTAAGTAATGGACTGTGCTAATATTGCCGTGGGAACAACAGTGCAGGCTTAAGGGATTTAAACTAGCAACCTTGCTAATGTAGCTAGGGATTTGAGCTAATTACCTCTTTCCCTGAGTCCCTGGATGTAAGCCTCCAGTGGAGAGAGACTCTGAGCTGCATTAATGCACTCGAGTACCAATATTCAAGCAAACATGGAGAGAAATAGATGTAATGGAGTGTGCATGTGTGTTTCTTTAAAGCAACAAAATAAGATAACTTTGTGCTGGTGGTTAAAACACAGAAAATGCCAAAATACAATATTTGAAAATACTTTCTGTGTAATTTTACCTTTAATTAATAGCAACCAATAAAAGCAGATGAAACTGCTGGTTGACTGAGATGAGGAGAAAGAGACAGAAGAGGTCGAACTGTGTGATGTGACTGTCAGCAGTTTTTGAATGAATAAAAGAATCAAAGGAAAATGCAAATAAAGAGGGATTTAAGAAAAAAGCTGCTGGTGCTGCTTTTGCGTGTGCGCTCTAACCTCTCTGTGAAATTGTCAGTGGGCTCAGAATGGTAGGCGTGTGGCTGCGATGTGTGTTATGATGGGGGAGGAGAGAGAGGGAGGGAGGCCAAGTCAGGCAGGCAGAGAGTGAACATGTTTACCACTGACTGAGAAAGAAGGAGTGAGAGACAGGCAGCGAATAGGACGGCGAAAGGGGGAGACTCAGTTTAGTGTGAGGTTTGGTTTCACTCGACTTTTTTCTCTCTGAGAAACCCACTTGCGAAGTGAAACCTGGTGAACTTTGGATAACATTTCCACGAAAGTTGACTTTCAACTTTGTAGCGCAGGTTCGCCTCCTTGGTTGAGCATATGGCTAAGATGGACGCTTGTTTGGACCAGTGAAATCCATTTAGAGCTTTTTAGAAAGTGCCACACCTCCACTGATCTATATCACCTGCTAAAAGAACTGAGGAGGGCTAAAGAAGCAGCATCAGCCCCATTGAGCGAATCACCTGGACTTGTATTTAATACAAACAGCTGTGCAGCAATAGGAGCTATAGGGAGAACCCAAACGCCACCGCTCAGTGCTTTGAGTTCCATTGGCAAGATGTGCTCTTTAAATCGGACCCTGTCTCTGTCTGTGTTCCCCAGGGAGCCAGCTGCCGGCCTGGACGCCACAGTGGACTATGTTAAGGTAAGAGCAACAGTAGCATATTGTGTACAGTGTATGGACAAAAGTTGTACAGCTACAGCTGCCACTACTGTTGCTGCCATTAGAATCATTGTGAATGTTTTGCGTGTAGGTTTGGATACTGAAAATATATGTTTGACAGAAATCAACTGTGTGTTACTCTGCCTACACATACATGTTACAATGTTTTAGGGGCTAGTTATAAAAAGCTAAAATACACAAACACAGAAAGCTGGCACAAAATGTACAACGCAGCCATAAAGTTCAGTATGGTTTCGTGGACTGAAGTCTGCTCACTGAGTACTGTAGTAGAAGATAAAAGTAATACTACCAGTTACACAAAACCTCAACCCGCCTCTTTCCACCCTGCTGTTAAAATACTGCAGCTCTAAAGAAGAAGGCATATTGCCAGTTGAAATAAAAATGAACAAATTTTGTAAAACCCACGAAAACGTCTTGAATCCAACATGGAACATGAAAACATCAATCAGCTGTTTCTTCAGGCTGCAGTGTGAACATCACTCTTAGGAGAAGTTAATGCAATTGCTCCTGGACTGAAAGGCTAATACATGTTTCAATCATACAAGCTGCAGGTGCTGTTGCTGTTTCACTGCTTTAAATCATATCGCGCACACACATGCACACACACATCATTCTATTAACACAATATTCATTCTGTTGTTTCAGTCTGTTGAAGCTTTGCCTTTGTCATCTTGTCTTGTATCCGGTATAATTTCTGTTTGACCACTGAGGAAATTAATGTAATATAAGGTCATCAAACACCGTTGCATCTCATAAACAGCATGCACATTAAAAAAAAAACTCTTCTGTGCTCAGGCAGGATATATAATTTAAATACTGTTGGAACAGGAACCAGATGAGGAGGCCGAGTACTGAAAACTGGCACAGAACTACTGCTGCTGTTTTCTTATTCTTTACTTTAGATGTTGCATGATTTAATATAACTGAATTGATTTCATGCTGCATCTTTGCCAAGTCTCTGTGTTATTTTGTTAAAACAAACATGATAAACCGTAACTCACTTTAGAAATTTTGGCATATTGCATTACTTTTAAAACATTTAAAAGGAGCAATAGCAACAATAATAAGAATTAAAAAAAAGATCCAGGGTATTTTCTTAAGTACAGCTTAGTTTATCCTGAACCGTCTAAAAAGACAAACTGTCCTTACAGACCTCCTAATAACAAATTGCAGATAAACAATAGGACCTCCTATATGGTCTTATTCCTGCCTTTGTTAGATAAGACAGAATAAAGTAGACAGGAAACAAGAGCATGCAAAACAGGTCATGTGCTAACTTTGCAGTTATGTGGTTTCCACACTAACCATTAGACCATCACGTCTGTCATCTAAGTTTGACCTGGGATCAGCAGCATCATTATTCAAAAGGGAACTGTGCTGTTCCCTTTAAGTTTCATGAAAACCTTATCAGATATCACATGTAACTGTTGTTTTACCAGCACTAACTGTACAGAAGTAGACTACAGTGTAAAACAGTCCTATCCACACAAGAGATAATAGGTTCTGTTCTCCTTCCCATGTGCATTTTCTTTATATTTAACATCATCCCTTTCTCTCTCCTTCCATCCATCAATCCTCCATCTGTTGGCTCATATGTTTGGATGCTGACACCTCAGTGTGAAAAGCAAACTTAGTCCTTCCCACGAGAGTCGGTCGCACATGTGGGAGCTAACGTCATGCACACTCAAACCTGCACACACATACACAAATAGAACTTTGTGTTTATTTCGTTGGTCCAATTAGGGTTGTGAGTGAGTGTCAACAGAGTGTGTGGCTCACTCTTTGTACCCGTGTGTGTGCTGATCGTACATGGAGCTGCTGTATTCTAGGTATTATGTAATATGTGTGAACATATAGCTGTCAGGTCTGCTGTGTTTCTACTCCAGGTGTGTTTGCATTTTCATTCTGGATGAAAACACACACACGTCCATGTGCGTACACAGGCACAGACTGCAACAGACAGTACAGGTGCTTAGTGTCATTTCCTATGGAAAGGTCAAAAGTACATTAATGTGTCAATGCAGTGAGCTTTGCATTGTTCACTGCTCATCAATTATGTACAGTACAATTGAGAAGGAATAGATGTCTGCAGGAAAGGAAGTGTCTCTGGAGAACAATAGTATAAATATATCCCTCCCTTAACTGACCGAAGGCCAATTTCTCTCCAGGTGGACATTCCTACTTCCAGAGCTGTTTGAAGTCTAAATTTGGCTTCATATCTGATTAGCTGGTTTCCTTCTCTAATAAGCAGAAACAACATATAATGAGGTTCAGTCAAATTCACAATGAAGGGCTTCTTTGACCTAAGCAGCTGGTGGGTTTGCAATACTGAAAACAAATAAAAAACATGTAGCAGATATTGAAATGTGGGTAATATAGTGAAGACATGGATGCAATTTTTGTGCCAAAGTTAGTTTTGGTTATCCCATATCTGCGATGTCTGTGTTTTTGTCCTTACTTCTTTCACTGGTTTAAAGTGTAGAAAATGTCGTCATTTCTTTTACAGGCAAGAAGTAGCAACAGTAAAATATAAACACACTGGCAGTTGTGGGGTTGTTTGCTTATGTTGCCAAAACTGTCAGTTAAGTCTGATCATACCACAGCCACAATATTTGTCTGTAACAAACTTCATGAGTGAGAGTTTTTGAGGTTTTTTTGGATTACAACAGTTTGATAAATACTGCTTAAAGATTATTTATGAGTAGAGAGACGGAGAGAAAATTACTCAGATCGTTGATTTTAACACTCATCAGCTGATTCAGCATTTATTACTTGTAATGAAGATAACGCTTTGTGGTACAATAGGCGGTGATATATTACTCCTTTTTCTTCATTTTCTTTGATGACAAATTAGCTAATGATGAGAGAAAAAGAAAGATCCTCTGTGATTCATAATGAACACAATTCTTCTTTCACTGAGACTTTTCTAAAAGACTCAGCCTCGTTTGCTCTTTCTCTTTCTTTCCCCTTCTTTGAGTTGAAGGTTGCTGTACACCCTCATGAGAGAGCTTTAGGAAACAATAATGCTCTCTGTGTGGACATGTGCGTGTGGTCTCAGGTTGCAGTAGCTTTTAACTCTCAAAGCGGATGACACTTGCATACGATACGCAAAAATACATGCAGAAAACAACAGTATTCTAGTCTGGTGTTTAATAATAATAAGGATATAAGAACCTTATTCGTAAGCTAGAAACAATCATTCAAATGTTTACTAATTCAGTTCATTCATCTCTAAAATTAGATACAGTTCTGTGAAGTTTTAGAAAAGTGCACAATCTAGTGGCCAAATCGAGGTACTGCAGCATGTGACCACCAGACTCCAGAACTGTAGATTGATCACCCGTCTATTGGTCAGCGTTTAGAGTTTTGAAGCTCAAACAACAATGTGACATTCTCCGGCATCATCACTAGCCTGTCAGCGAGCCAGCATGGTTTCAAATAGCAAACAGGCAAACAGCCACCCCTCTATGCAGCTCCACCAGCTAGCTTGCGGGTATCTCTGTCTGTCACTCAATAAGCTGGACAGCCAATCAATTACTCAGTTTGTCAGCCTTTAAGCAGAGCAGGCAGCTGGCCAGTGACCTAACAGTCTGCTACAATAGATGATGATTAATAATTCTCCCGCTAAGTCCTCAGTCATTCTGCTAACTTCAGTGGCATTTCAATTTTTAGACTCTCAGAGTAACGACTTTTTTTTTTTTTTTTTTTTTGGAAGAGATGTGGTCATATTTCAGATCATCACATGCAGTATCATTTTCAAATTAGAAATTTGGTTTTCGGAAATGAGCTATACCTAACAGACCTTAGTTTCTTCTAAGAATCCACAGACTGCCACTTTTTTCCCTGTTTGCAGTCATTTCTCGTTTTGGCACTGATAAAACGGTCACACTGGGTAATGGTCCATTTTGACATTAGAGTCACACCATATAGATTGGGTGAAGCAGTTTACACCATTTCACATGGCTCATGAGGTATAATTAACCATGCTAAATACAGAAGGTTTAAATGCTGTCAAAAGTTTTGATCGGGTGTCTTTAGCGTGACATTAAATTGCTTGAGTATGAGGGCCAAGACAGCTGTGTGCACTCTCTTGTTGCATATTGAAAGCTGAAAATGTCTACAAACCTGGTAAAGTGAAAGTGTATTCCATGTTGCTGTGGACCTTCTGCAGCCACTGCAGGAAATCTGAGGTTTCAGACACAGTGCATACTAATCACGTTGCAAGCTGATTACTACGTATAGTGTGCTGCAAGCTGCAGAGCATTTCATCGGACATAGTCAGGTCTGACACCAAGCTCTTAAAAAGAACTGCAATGTCTAGACCACACATAAACTTGCCATTTACTGCATTTGGACAAATACCATTTCAGCTTGTTAAGTGTTAACAAAGCTGAATTTTCATGCCCCGTTCCATTAATTTTAAAGCTAATCTTCCCTTTTATGTGAATTGAGTGAAAACTCATGTTCTTGCATTGTGAGTATCATCAGGATGTGGTTTTAATTGCAGTGTATGGACTTTGTATCATCTTGTCTTGTATTTCAGTGTAGCTTACTTTGAGGCAAAACACATAGAAACATCTGTGGATTTGGATTTTGTTTTTAGGCACATACAATGTATCGTCCCACTGCTTGACCACATTTTTACTGTGTGTGGACTAGTGCAAGCGTCACATTGCACTAGTTAGTGTGACTGTCATTAAGGCACAGTCCATTATGGATCGATGTCCATCACTAACACAGACATGGGCACAGACATCCAAACTTAGCCAGAGGGTGAACAGCAGAGCCTAATGAAAGCTGCCTAACTGGTACAGAAGGACAGTGATGCAGAGAGTGTGGCTTGCTGTTATTCTGTGACTGTTTGCTACAGCATGTCACTATGAATCCCGTATCTAATAACCAAACTTCCAAGCAGTTACAGGGAATCAGGCAGTGTATTAAATTTACATGTTGAATGTCTACTTCTGTATCATGCATCTTTATTAAACTGATTTTGATAACACGGCATGTAGATGGTAGAACAGCATTACAATGTAAATGCACAGATCAGCCACAGGATTAGAACCACTGACAGGTGAAGTGAAAAACATTAGTTATTCCATTACAATGCAATATTATGCTGGCAAGGACCTCTTACATAGTCTTATTCCTACTTTCTTACTTTCGTTCCACCCACCTAAATATTGTTGCAGACTAAGCACACTCTGCCATCGCAATGGTACTCCACAATACCAGCAACCTCTACCACGGGGAAAAAGCGCTGTGAGACCCCACAAAATCTGCTTAGGAACGGCTTGAGGAACATGACAAAGTTCCCGAAGCATTGACCTGGCCTCCAAGCTACCCTGATCTGTAACCAATAGAGCTCTCGAGCATGATGTGCCAGACCAAGCCTGATCCACAGAGACCTCACTCTGCAACCCACAGGACCCAAAGGATCCACTGCCACTGTGTCAATGCCAGACACCAATGGACACCGGCAGTGTTCCATGTCCGTGTCCCAACAGGTCAGAGCTGTTTTGGCGGCACAATCCACAATACTGTACATACTGTTTGTGCTACGTGCCATTAGATGCAATTTGATACACCTTGTGTAAGGCAGATTTATTGAACAAAAAAACAAAAAGATGACTTACTTTGCTTTGTCCTGCCTTTTCGGTGTATCAAAATATAGAACGTAAATACAAATGTGTAACTTGCTAATGGATGGTCACTCAGTCTACCATTTTGATTCACACTGAAATATCTCAGTAACTACTGGATGGGTTGGCATTACATTTTATGCTGCCATTGCTTCTCCCTGGAGAAGGAATTCTAGTAACTTTTGTGGCCCCTGACTTTTACCTTCTCTGCTTGAGACTAGCAGGTGGAGGCCATATTAGCTACAACTAATGTAACATATTCCCAATTGTCCAGTCAAACTGTTGCCAGTCAAGTTGCATTTTGGGTACGGTAGGAGCCAGACTTTGAGAAAACATAAAATTACATGGAAAATAATGCTAAAACCAGTGAAGTACTGTTTTAAGATGTAACCACGAATGCAGCACACATCATTTACTTGCAACATCATTGGTTGAAACACCACTCACCATTTCCATCGTCTCATCCCTACTGCCCAGTAAAACACATATCTTAAATAAAGCTACATATTTAGTACCATTTTTACATAACAAAAGTAATCATCTTTCGTCTCCCGTTTTGTAATGTAATTAGCTGAAGTTGCCGAAACAGCTCTGCCTCTCTTAGTCCATTTGTGAGAAACAACAAACAGATAGAAATAGAAAATACAGAACCTCAGCATGCCGATTTCTGTCCCCTGTTGTTTTTCCAGAGCATTCCTGGAGCTATGGATATGTGTATTTTAAGGTGGACATTTGGCCTAGCTGGTGATTTGGGGCTGCTGTGGTTGGTAATGCTGTGTGTGAGAGTGTGTGTGCTGCTGTGTGGTGCCCCAGGGAATGTTCTACATGTATTTCCTTCTTGGATCCTCAGAGAGTTCACACTGTAATTAGTGGCTCCATTTCCTGCGGCAGAATATTCCTTTAACTGGTTACTGCTGGGGTGTCACCCTCAGTGTATTTGTTGATGTGCCTGTGGCTGTTCTTGTGAAGACATAATTGTGTGTGTACTGTATATTCATGGTTGTTATTGTAGTTTTCTGTTTGCCTGCACACACTGCTGTATATTCTCTCTGTGTCAAGATGTGTCTGTGTGCTGTTGTTGTCCACCAGAGTGTGTATGTTTGTGTGTGAGAGAATTGGTGGGAAAGCTGCAGCACTCAACTAGCGAGTGGGTGTAATTGCTCAGCAGTCATTAAGTAACACAAATGGCCGGCTATTTATCAGCATCACTCTGCAGGACACACACACACACACACACACACACACACACACACACACGCACACACACACCTAGCTGACTCCTCTTGTCTAGACACTCATGCAGCGGTATTGTAGATTATTTTTAGTACACAACAGTGGCTGAAGTTGCAACCTTTACACATAAAATGTTTGTGAGAGTCTGGTAACTATTTTTGTTGAAAACATCTTGCCAACTTTGTAGGTGATGCATTTTCTGTTTTTAGTTTGTTTGTTTATGAGTCGTGATACGTTCTATGGTTTTACATTAAAAGAGCATCACTTACAGAAACTAAAACACCATCAACATGGGAGCCCAAGTAACAGGTATTTTTATTATAGACATTATATTGTTTTGTCGATGCAGAATATGTGCTATAATATATAGTATGTGTGAATGTATGTATTTACTCTTCCTTCCATCATCCATGTGAGGCAGACTGCCTTAGTGCCACTCCCAGTCAATCCTCACATGATTGGCTCAAACCATGTCACATGTGTCTCTCTCTAACCCATATATGGAGCTTGGGGGGCAGGGGAGTAGTATGAGAAAGGATCTGTAGAGCTGAGTGAGCGGTGGAGGATTCACTCTGCAGGAGACTGTGGAGGAGAGAGACAGAGAGATGACAGAGTGATACTAACAGAGTGATACTAACAGGAGCTGTCCTGATGGGGATGTTGGGTCTCTTTCCTGGAAGAGGCAAATGACAATGATTTGGGACTTGTCAGTTGGTAAAGCCACTGAAGTTGTGCCTTGGGTCTGTAGTCAAGGTTACTAGAGCTGGTATTTACAGCTGAAGTAAGCTTGCTGAAGGCAGCATTTGTTACCCAGTTAGTCTTAGCAGTTAAGAAAAGTTGCCAAGAATGTCGGAGCGCTGCAACCTCAAGGCCCTGACAGCAGCTCTGTGTTGCTTCTACCACAAGAACTCTGTCATCAATGCAAAGGTGAGAGAAAACAGGAGTGTATGTGTGAGCATATGTGGAGGTATTGATTTGTCTTCTTGTGTGTCATTGAACAGTGTTTGTGTTAGTGTGAAAACCGATACATAGAGTGTGATTGCATGTGCACATATGCAGGTGTTTTTTTTGCATGCTGCAGCCTTTATGCTGTTTACTGGCATGTTTTCATGAGAACATTTTAAATCAAAAGTGACCATTTTTTTAGAATAATAATTGCAGTAGTACAGTACTTTCAGGGCTCCTTTAATCTGTTGTTATTTACAGATGACCACAGGAAACTGGCCAGTCTCCTAAGAGGCACATTTAGAAAAACACAACCAAATGTTGCCTTGTAGAAAACAATCCAAAAAAGTGCATGGTAACACTTCCAGATTGCAAAATCTAATCACATTGAATAGTCCTCCTCTTTCCTTCACTTTCTCTCTGTGAGGCGAACACTGGGCTTTTATTACTCGGACCAGACGCTCTCATAAATGACCAACTGTGTGACTGTCTGACTGAGTGTGTGAGTGTGAGATATATAGCTGGCTTCATCCATAACTAGTTCTGGCAGACAGACAAGGCAGTGTGTGATGGCATGGGTGAGACACAGATAGTTATAGACAGAGAGGTACCAGGATGAGGATGATAGTCCTCATGTGGATGATAAATTGCTAACTTGTGGTAGTTTGTCTTCTTTATGACGTCAGTGCAATGTATGAATGTCATTAACTTGATTGGATGGAGCAGGCAGCAGTGCAGGAGGCTGAGGTGACGTAGTCTGTCCCGCTTTAGACCAGCCAGGAGATCTTCTGCTAGTTTTGAACCATTTACATCTGCAGTTTAAATGTAGTTTGTGCCTGGAAAAAGGAAAGTACATGTTAATATGTTCATGTAAATCTGTCACATGTGATGTTACTTAGTGATTAGATCTCCACAGACGGATAGAGGTCAATATGCACAGTTATTTTAATAGTTTTGTTACATTTAATTTTGCTTAGTTCATTGGTGTGTCCATTTTATTCCACTTTAGCTGTTCTTCATTTGTAGCAAATCCTTTTAATCACCATTCAGAGACATTAATAAAATTGAAATCCAACATAAACTATACAAATGTACCAATTAGACAAATCGAAACTCAACAAACAACAAAAAACAATAAGTTGACAAACAATCTCACCAAAACGTTCATTGAGTAGCTGTTCTGATGCTCTCAGTCATTTTAAATGACCTTCATCATCAAATAAATGCACCGTAGATGCTCAAATTTAGATTATTCGGGGCACTTTAATAATCAACAAAGTTCAACTTTGAGTCAGCATGTATAAAATGAATATAAATGTTGATGCCTGCAGTTCCATGGCAGCAGAGCAAACATCCTGAAAATGTGGAGAATAGAAACGTTTTAAATTAGACATGCAAGGAAAGTTTGATTCCTGATCACTGCCTGGGCTCCCTCATCGTTACCTCGTCTAACCTCGTATGTCATTATCTCACATGACTGCTGTGCTGCAGCCAGTGGCAGAGTCACTATGCTGAAGAGCAGCTTTGACCTCGTGCCTCTGTGTTTTGAATCCTCACATTCACTGTCAGAGAAACAAATGTAGTGTAATGTATGTTATGTAAAAGCCAAGAGTGTATTCATAAAATCGGACATGTCAGGTCAGTGTGAAGGTCAGCCCGGGTCTATAATGACGCTGATCCTAAAGTACTGTCTTGGTTACTTTACAGAGAGTCGGTCTGCTCATTTCAGTGACTTTGATGTGACGTGAGCTCGTTATCTGCATGTGTCATAATTTTTGTTTTCCATCAGAACAAAACAAGAACATCACCCACACTGCTGCGCCTATCATCCTCATCTCTGACTGTTCAATTGCTCTTATCAACCTTTTTCCCTCGAACTCCACCTTCCCTTCATCCTTCCTCTGTGCTTTTCTCTGTTCTCTCCATCTTCCTCTCTCTGTTTTTAGTTTTGATTCCAAAAAGCCTGGGGTTTTATTCTGTTCCTCTCTTTTTTCTCTCTTCCATCTGTTTCTCTGGGAGGTCGCCATATAACACAGAAAGCCAGCTTAGTTTATTTGTGCCGGCACATATCAGAAGTTACTTGACCTGGTATCCTGAGTCATTGGAGACATTTTTGACCTGTTTTGCATCAGAAAATGTAGTACAAAACAGTCAGAAACGAAGGGGACATGGGAGAGCAGCAGATTATGTTGTATGTCATTTTACAGTAATTCTATACATACAGATTACATTTCTCCCATGGGAATATTGCCCATAGCACAAGAATAAACAAACTGTACACTACAAAGCTGTTTGTTTGTCATTGCTGCAGTATAAGCTTCTTTTTCCTCTCTCTATACAATGGAAATCACTTTGCTGAAAGCAGTGTTTAGTTCTTAGCATGAAGCCCGGTGCTTTGAGGTAAATCTTTTCTACTATGTTGTGATCAGATATTTTATCTCTGAGCCTGAATCTTGAATGTGTCTTTAAATCTATAGCTATAATATTGTGTAGTAAACTGTTTCCCATGGGTTCAGTGTGCAAGTTAAGATTTAAGCCTGGAAACAATCACTCAAGATTCAATTTGTCCATGTCAGATATGTACACTATATGGCCACAAGTATGTGGACACCTGAACCCTTCCTAGGCATGCTAGTTCATTATCATGTTTCAACATGATGGGTGGTAATGCGCTGCTTTAACATCCTCCCTTCCTCTGGTGTCAGGCATCCAGAATCATTTTGAATCCCCTCCGGCCACAAGAACATGAGTAGGAGTCATGAGCTTTTTGATGATCAGTCAGGATCTTAGAGGAATTTTGAATATTCAAGTAATTGTACTAAACATAGAGCACCTGTCTTGGTCCTCAGTGTGAGTATGTCTGGGAGCAGGTCTCGTCTCAAACACAAGTCAAATGCTAGATTTACTGCTGAGACAGACACACACTGCTGTACATCAGAATCTCAGAGAGGGCACTCATGTTGAACCATCTTAAGCTTTCCCAGATTGATCTGTCAAATGCTTCCTGGCCCAAACACAGGAAGATTCATGTGTTTAGTTGTGTGTAAACAGGAAAGGTAGGGACATTTTGATGGTGGAGCCAAGATGAAGAGATGCAGAAATCAAAAGATCAACAGCTATTACACTTTATAGCTTTGAGACAGCCCATCCAGTCAAATGCCAGAGAGAGGAAACTGGGTGTTTTTATGAGACAGTATTGACTATAAAAGGCTGAATTGAAGAAGTAGAATTTCCTGACAAAAAAATATTCTGGCAAACAAACAAAAAAACAGAACCCACCCATCACATTCTCACTGGAGGTGGAGGGAGTAAGAATGCAGCAAAGTAATCATTCAGCATCTAAAAGTTTTCTTTACCTTTTTCCTGCATGTATATTTATAGTACCTGTACCGCTGGCAATCTTCATTCATGTTGCCACTTTTAACAGCGTCATTTTCAGTTGGTTTGACATTTGGGTGCATATTGCACAGTAGCTAAAGAGAGAAGCATTCTGCTGAGTGCTAGAAAGAGGGAGATCAACAAAAATGTAGAGCATGAGGGAGAGAGTGATGAAGGGAAGAGGAAATACCAGATAAACAGCAGACCAGTTATTTTAATGATGATGATGATGATTGGCCTTGTGAAACCCATTTGATGGTATCTCTCATTGCAGAACCCGTTTTAAACCATGCTAGAATTTTGTTTTCAATTTCATTTTTGAAAATATATTTTAGCTTAAAAAAGTCAGTTTTGAATCTGACAAAGCACAAATGCACGTGTCTCAAGGAGTTAACATTTTGTAGGTGCATTATCTGAAAAACAAGTCAGATGATGTGTTTTGTGCTTTGTATGAAGGAGCTTCTTTCTGCTGTGTGAATTAAACTAACTGAGACTAACTTAAATTGAGACTGAATGGTTGTGTGCTGTAAGTTACAGCACAGAGACTGAAAAGCTGCATAGCCTGACTTCAACCTAAAACAGTCCTTCATAGGTGTAATGATTTGTCACGTCTGGCACAGTGTTCCCTGTAAACTGTTGCTGTGCCCATAATCCCTGCACTGACATCACAGACGGAGGTTAGTCTGAGGTTAGTTTCAGACCCAAATCATGACTGTGGCTGCTTCACTCAAAACCTCTTTTGACATCAGTTTCATAATAATCCAGAACAGAACAGTCCTAAAATTACTGCAACACTGCTCCCAAAGATTGATTGAGGATTAACTTTTAATATTTTTCCAACTGGAGCAGCTCAGTTTTTAAGTTCGGCTTTCCTGTTCGGTTTCCTTGTAGTATTTTAGCTGTGGTTTCAAACCTGCTTGTTGGTATACTGACTCAGCAGCATGTTTAATTGGTCAAATGCTGCTGTGGTTTTCTGCCAACATGATTCAAAGTGAACTTCTTTTTCTAACCAGTCTTATAGCAAGTTAACCTATCTTTCAAGCTCTTTCGCTGCTTCATCCCACATGTTCTCAGATTAAAGTGATAAGGCTGGAAATAAACTATAGGCCAGCAACGTCATCTAAGAATCTTAGGTTCACTGCTTCATGTCAGCTTTCAGCTCTCACATATCATTATAGTACACAGAGGATTGGGGCAAGTCGAGGATTATAATGTCCACTGGAGTTATTACGCTAAAAGGTTATTTTTCTTCACCTAATTGAACTCGAAGGACAAGCAGCTTATAGAGCTGTCTGCTGCTTCTGATTGGTCACCACTACAGAGTGGATTGTCACAGCAACAATAAGACCCGGTTTTGAAGTCAAGTATCATCTCCACCATACACACAGAATAATTTAAAGGGTTTTAAAAAACACTTTCAACTCTCGTCTAAAATCCAGAAAATCCCACAGAATCCAATCACTGCTGTGATTCTTTTGAACAATGCTGGTTGTTGTTCCTTCTAAATCAGTTTCGTGGCACTTTTAGACAGCAGAGAGAAATGGTGATGGTGGGAATGGATGACATGCCCAGGGTCATCTAACCTTAAACATACTGTATATGTTTATGCTGGCAGAATTTTAAAACAATTTTTTAAAAAATCATATTATAGCGATATCAGATGCACCGTGGAATGAAAATGTTAGAATCCTAGGTGGGGTGAATTGATGTGAGGTACCAGCTCTTTTTTTTTCCTATTTAACTGAGTACAACTGCAGCTTTCAGTAAAGTGTAATAGTTTGTACATTTACAAATATTTGTGAAATATTGATTTTAAATCAAAAGGAAACAAGGAGACTTCAATTATGTGTGATTGAAATTGTTTTTATTCTTCTAAAAATATCTATTAGCAAACTAATTCTTGTGGGGAAGGAGCTTTCTTCATTAATTCTAAGTAATGGAAGTACCGTAGTATTTCTATCTTTTATGTCAGTAATATAGCAGCTTATAATAAAACAGCATCTCCTAGTGAAGCTGTTTCAGTTTAAGATCAGTTCAAGGACTTCTCTAAAGTATGAAATGATTCTGCAGAGCTTCACCTAACACTTACCTTCACCCCTGAGTATGACTCACTCTGAGTCATTCTGAATCAGTCACTATCGTGGGATGGTGATAGTAAAAGAGAAACCGTTTGCTTCCTGTCATAGTGATTACAGGTACTGAGTAGGTGCAGCAGTTCATGTGAAGGGAAGCTCAATGTCAATGAATCACACGTCATATCTATCATCCAAGTTAAAGTCATTCACTCTTGAAAGTGTCTGACTTAATGAGTTAAACTGGAAGCTATAGACTTGTGTAATCTGTAAGCCTGGAGAAGGGAAAAGGGAGAGAAAAGGAATTGGGGAAGTTAGAAAGGCTGCATGCTGTAAAGCCAATTCAGTCCATTTACTGTTAGTGCTGTGTTGTGTTCCACACACACGGTCGGTTCGGTATAAATGTAGCCACTCTGAGGATGACATCATATTGCAGGGTCTTATTAAGGGAAAGCCTATAAAAAACACTCACATCCACCACATCCTTATCCTCCTATTAATCCTCCCCTTCCTTCTTTCTCTTGCTCCTTTCTTTTCTCCTTCACTCCTTTTTCCTCACTATTTTTCCCTTTACTTCCTGTGCTTTTTCACTCCTCTTTTCTTCATTCTGATGCACGTAACCCATCTATTCCCTCCATCCATTTACATCTCTATTCATCCCTTCATATGTACAGAATGTCCTTGTCACTTTACTGCCGTGCTCCCCTCTTCTCAGCCCTCCCACTCTTTCATTCATCAGCCTGTTGGCTGCAGATGTAAAACCTTTTTATTGTGGTTGTTGTAACAATATAACAATCACATATGTGAGTGTAATCAATAACAAAGCCAGATAGGCAGAGATTATTACCAACCAGCTCTTGTGTTTTCAGTTTATCCAGTTCAGGTTGTACAGTCTAAAACTGTTGTGCAATCCTAGTACAACAGGAAAAGCATGCTGCCCAGGCAAAGCGTTATGGGTGTAACATGCTGCTCGAACACATCACAACACAGAATGGAAAAACAGATGAAAGCAAATCAAAAAGTGGAACCAAATAAAGGTGCTGTGACCTCTACAAATTTACAACTATCTGTTTTTCTCCTCCTCTCTGCCTCCTTTTGCCCAAAGTAATCAAATATATGGGAGTGGAAACTGAACCTGAGCCCACATGTTGTGTGCTTGAGCCAGACAGAACCATACCTTTCTCCCGATGGAGCTAAAATTTCCAGATTTGTAAATCATAGAAAGGATGAGACCATGTTGCTATTGTTCAGAATGATTTTGTTTCCTGTAACAAAGGAGGCTTTATTCAAATAGTGGAATATATATCAAAAAAACTAAACTCATTTTTTAAAATTTTGGTTTTCTTGTTTATTAGATTATCCACCTGAACATGAAAAAAGAAAACACACAGTGATGTTTTTATTTAATGTTCCATACACACAAAAAACAGAAAACCTTTTTCTCATTCCATTTTCCAGGTTTATGAAATGACACAAGAAACAAGATTACAAATGCCAGAGTATGTTGGAAGTAATTCAGTTGTGTTTTATTTTACTTATACAGAGCTAAATCACAGAATAAGCCATTTCATTTCTCTCATTAATAATAGAAAAGAAAAAGAAGTAATATTGAAATTATTAATGACTTTTACTAAAAATACAATTTAGATTGTTAGCTTTTCATTTATTATTTTTCTTATTTGTTGAATTACTTGTTTGGAAAAGCAGGAACAAAACTGACTTCAGTATGGCCAACTATATGGCTAAACGACACTGAATAGAGAACCTGACGACCTGTGAATCAATGTAACTGCAGGGTACAACTGAAGGACAGTTCAATTCTACTGCCCCCAGTACTTTCCACTGCTGCACCACCGCACATGGCAAGTCAACTTGTTGTTGCTTCGAGCTACAAACGTGAAGCCTGTGATCCGTTTGTTGTTTTCTATGTAGCAGCTGAAACGTGATGCGTTGATTTCCTGTCATGTATGGAGACACAGAGACTGAGGGCAGAGGGGTCTATTCTAATGACTTTAGAGAGAGAGCGAAAAACACAAAACATGAAAATGAGAGGTAGCTAGCCACAGAGAGACAATGTGTGGTGTGGAGATGAAAGGAAGCACAAGGTTTCAATTTCATGGGTGCACTTACCGACATATTTCCAACTTCATGCATAAACATGACTCAGTTACTCCCTTTTAAATATGTTTGTGTTAATGTCAGCCGGTTGGAGCTCACTTGCAGCTCTTTGTCTGCCTTGAATCCACTCATGCATGCAGGTATGCAGCAACGTGTTCAAGGAGAGTCTTCATGGTTTTAATATCACTGTCCTCAGAACGATTTTTGGTCTCTACATTGAACTGATTTTGGCAGCACCGCTAACAGAACCTGTCGCAAGTTTACACTAAAATCCATCATACTGGTAGAAAATGACTTATTTTGGACTTAATTCAGCAGAGTTACCCCCCATTCTGAATTGCTGTTTCGCACACAGTGATGGGCTCTAAGATACACAGATGAAACATAACATTATGACCACCTTCCTAATATTGTGTTGGTCTCCTTTATGCTGCTAAAACTCCCCTGACCCAGTGGGGCATGAACATAGGACCTCTGGGGATGTCCTGTGACATCAGGATGGTGGAAGTGAATTCTGTGGGTCCTGTGGGTTGCAGGGTGGGTCCTACCTGGATCAGGCTTATCCTGGAACATCCCACAGATGCTCAGTAAGATTTGGATGTGGGGAGTGCAGAACCCGGGTTAGCTTAGCTCTGTCTTGTTCCCTGGGCCACTCCTGAGCAGTTTTTTGCGGTGTGTCGGGGTGCATTTTGACGAGAGGAGAACACATTTTTCACATATTTATCCATTTTCATTAATCAGAAGAAATGATATGGGCATACTTATCGGGTCCTTTTCTCTTGCTGTCTAATGAAACAAATATCGAAGCCTCTTTGACTGATAAAACCAGATAAAAACTGGTGTTGAATATACAAATTTACAACCCTTTCATATTACAGGGAGTCATTTTATTCAGTGTTACTAACTTAACTAACTACTAATATCCCTTATTGGAGCTTCAGTGTCAAAAGATATAGAAAACATGGATGTTCTTATGTAGCTAAATAAATATCTGAATATTGTTCAATGTCAGTCGTTTAAAACTATTTAAAATGAGTTTTTCTAGACATGCAACGTCATTACAGTTGTTTCATGTTCTGATATTATGTGTCTAAGCAGGAACTGCCTCCCATAAATCTAGATGTACCGAAGCACAGAACAGATCACTGATTAACCTTTTTTTTGGCAGAGGACCAATATAAACACAGATCAAAGACCAAATTCAAAGCTGCTCTGTATTGACTATACTTCACTGCAGCAAAGGGGGAATCACTCTTTCCAGCTACTTTAGGACTTCAGGTCTTTCTGACATTGCGGTGCTACAGAACATATTCAGTGTATGTCGTTCTTCGAGCTGATATTTACAGAACAGAACAACAAAATGATGATAGTAGAATAACAAAACCCAACATCAACTATTGGTTAAATTCAGCTGTATCTCTCAGTAACAGGTTAAAGAGACACTAAGTTCAGGAAAGTATTTGCGTCACTCCACTGTGTGTGTGTTTACGTTCATCAGGTGAGGGTGTGTGTGGAGGCAGGTCCAGGCAGCTGGGTGGTGTCAGGGTGATGACGTCACATTAGGTGGCACAGGGTGAAGCCACGAGAGAAAGCGATAGAGGAGAAAATCACTGAGGAGGCGGACGCAGACAGAAAGACGGCGTGAGCATGTTGTTTGAGGGAGTTTGAAGAAAATGGATTGTGTGTGTTTTAAACGTGAGCTGTTTAACACCAGCGATAAAAACCGCGGTGTGTGTGACTTGGCAAGTGTCTGCTATGAAGTTTGTGCTTGAGGACGGGAAGAAGAGTCACGATGCAGAGACCCAGCAGCTGTCATGTAAGTGTGTTTGGGGTGTGTGCGTTGTGCTGCAGGTGCTTGTGTTGACTTAACGTCCCGTCAGGAGCTGTTACCTGAGCTTTTTGTCCTTCAATTCAGCTGCAGTTGTCCAAACTTTCTGGGCTTACTCTTGGAATTAAACTTAGTGATCAATTATTTAGCTGTGTTGATTAGATTACTCTGCAAGATCTGCTTCTCATCTGGTACCCTGGATTGTTAATGTTTCATGTTTTGGGTGACCTTCAGTCAGTTTGGTTTTATAAATGTACCCCAAAATCTTTAACATGACTTTAAAGCCAAATGTGACAAACAGGTGATTTTACTGGCCATATATACAAAAATGACTTAATTGAGCTTGATTTTTATTTTCTTAAACAAACTTTTATTACTGTTAACTTGGTACCTCACGAAGCCTTAACGTTGTGTTTCAGTTTGGTGCATGTGCTGTTTCATGCTTTGCTTTTGAATTGCAACAGTTTTAAAGTTTCCTACTGTGTGTGGTATTAAAAAAAGATATTACAGTTAGTATTATATTACTGTAGTAGCAGTGGTAAGGTTGACCATAACAGTAGAGGAGGAGGTTTAGGTGTAGCAGTACGAGTTAAAGTGGTTGAAGTATTAATATGAATGATTACCCTGTTTTTGAAAGTAATATTTCTGTATATCATAGGAAAATACTCACATAACAACAAAAGTATACAGGATAGTTGTGCATTTTGACAGAATTTTAAATCAAGTATATTTGACTTATATACTGTAAATGTTGTAGTTTAGTTGGAACATTTCTGCAGAGACTGCATGAGTGGTTTCCTGCCACACAACAACATCTGAGGCACCACAAGCTGACTAACAATACAGTTACACATTTTTTAAATGTATTAATAATGATTTCTTCAGTTTGATTATTGCACTCCATGAACCTGAAGATTAAGAGTCTTAAGTTGAATAACTGCATCATTTTAAAGGGATTAAAAGCTAAACACATTGGGATCCACCAAAGACTTTACTTTGAATCTAGACACCGCATCAGTCTTCTGCATCTTCTACATTATCTGCTCTGTCTGTCTTTTTACTTTTTCTGCTGTGTGCTTTCCTTTTTCTTGCAGTTGTTAAGATCCATTGGAGTCAAAGGAAGGAAAGCATCTCATATTTATGTGATGAATATCTTTAGTTTTGAACTTTGACCACATTACTGTTTGTTTTAGGAAATGTGAAACTGAACTGATATTCAATATTGACAGTTAGATGTCATTAAAGTTATGGTTGGATGGATGAACGGACACGTTGTCACTGTGTCTGTGTTTTCCAGTGATGCTGGACACAGTAATCAATCCTGCCTTCTGTTTTTCTTGCAGTTCTCCAGGGACCAGTTCATCCTGGACTGTCCCTCGGAGAAACTTCGCCGAGAGCTCGAGGAAGAGCTGAAGATGAACTGTGAGGAGCCGAGAAGCCACGCATGGTACCACGGGGCAATTCCCAGACAGGTAACACACACACACACACACACATTAAAAAAATAATCTGAGTCACCAGTCCCTCCCTTTTAAAGCCTGGTTAGAAACTTGTTGAACCAGATCACCTATTATTAGACTACCGTACTCCACACACAGTGCTCACAGGAAGATTATAGCTTAAATAGTAGCCTCAGCAGCAGCGCTGGGGTTGTGACATTAGGTCAGCCTATAGAAAGCCCCCTTTCTGTATGGAGCTGTGTGTTTGTGTGTGTGGGAGAAAGAGAGATTGTGTGCTCCCTCTGAAAGCCGGCGCTGAGATGTAATCGCTTTTAATAAGCTGCTTCCTTTGGCTAAACTAAACTACCATTATATACTATACAAACACTTGCTTAATTAAAGCCTGTGAGCACGTATGAAGGGTTGTGTGTAAGTGTTTCAGAGAGAGAGAGAAGAGCGGCAATAAATATAAATAGAACATGGCTGAAATGGAAATATAGAAAAAGAAATTGCTCATTTTTGACCTGTCAGATCCAAACATCATTCATTTTTTAATTAAATGTACAGAATAGTCTGTTAAGCCTCTCCTTTGTTTTTAAGTGTGTATTAATTAAATAAGCTGTAATCCATTTGTCATCATCTGTTCCTGTTTTTCAAAAGCTGTCAGATAATGACAGCTGAATTTTGCATTTAGAGCTGTATGAGGTAATGTTGTAGTGAACTCAAGATTATTTTTATTGTTAATTTCAATGATACTTTCTCATCTTGTTTGGTTTATGAAATATGTTCAAACTGATCAGTACAAAATCATCTATGTACTGTGATATGTCACAAAAAAAACGCATCAAATTTACACATTCGAGAGGCTGACACTCAGCAAACATTTGACATTTTTGGTTCAAAATGACTGATCTCTGAAAATTGTTGCATATTCATTGTCTCTGTCATTTGTCCAATAGATTAATAGATGCACCAAAATATACGTACAGTATTAAATGAATCAAAGAGCAGGTGTTAAAGCATAAAACATAAACATATGTTACTAACTGGATAAACAGTAACAGGTTGAGGTTTTAAGTGTTTTCAGGTCTTATGTAACCACTACGGATCAGCTGGTTCTGAGCTCTTAAAGATGGCAACAGTGCAACAGCCTACCATTATTAGATTTGATGAAATGTTTGTACTGTAAACAACCACCGTGTGTGTGTGTGTGTGTGTGTGTGTGTGTGTGTGTGTGTGTGTGTGTGTGTGTGTGTGTGTGTGTGTGTGTGTGTGTGTGTGTGTGTGTGTGTGTGTGTGTGTGTGTGTGTGTGTGTGTGTGTGTGTGTGTGTGTGTGTGTGTGTGTGTGTGTGTGTGTGTGTGTGTGTGTGTGTGTACGTGTACCCACATGTAACCCTCTGATTTGTTCCAGGTTGCAGAAAAGTTGGTGCAGCGTGATGGAGATTTCTTGATCCGTGATTCAATGTCCAGTCCAGGAAGTTATGTTCTGACCTGCCAGTGGCGAAACGCTGCTCAGCACTTTAAAATCAACAAGAAGGTAAAATCATGTGTGGCTTAAAACAACTGATTCCTTAAACGTAGTCTCATAGATATGCTAGTGTTGAAATCTTCCCAACACATCAAGCCTCTTCCATAGTGTGAATCCTTTTTTAGGCTTTCAGATTTATTGTAAATCTGCATGTACTGACTTATTAGGGTGAACTGATGCCATTTGGGCTGTTAGTCACTCCCCTCTGGCAATGTGATCTCCTCAGTAATAATCTCTTTATTGTATCAAGCATCCACCACCAGAGAGCACTTATGGACATCCTTATTAAGTTCTCGTCAGTTGTTTAAACACTGGTTTCTTCTACCAAAATATCTTGCCCCTATGAGATTAAGCAGCTCCTCTTAGTTTTATAGCGGCCAGCACTGACTGTAGCACCTAGATGTCTGTAGCTGCAGGCCGTGGTGTTTATTCTTAGTGGGATCCAGCCAGATGAAACCTCACAGAATGTCTCTCTCTGTCTCCATGATACCTGTCTACCTATACTGTGCAAAATGCCCCCAATAAACTTGATAAAAAAAAAAGCAAAACATTTAATTAAGCCTTAATTTAAAGAACACAGTAAAAAGTAAATACAAACTATAAAACAGCAGACCCATTGTCTTCTTGAAATTATAGTGAGTGCAGTACTTAGTAGGACCACAGCTGCATTGAAATACTAACCAGTAAATGACTGGCTTTGTTATTTGGTTTCTCTCTTTCAGGTAGTGATGCTGAATGAAGCTTACTCCAGAGTAGAGTACCGACTAGAAAGAGAAGGGTTCGACAGTGTTCCTGCGCTCATTAGATACTATGTTGGCAACAGAAAACCTGTCTCACAGGTGGGTGTGATGATGTTTTTTCTAATCTTTTTACTAATCGATACTGTACAAGTACTATGTGTCAAACACAGCAAAAACATTACAAATCAATACAGATTTTGACATCGTTTCTGACAGTGATCAGAGCATTAACCCCTTGACGCCTGTTATCGCAAATTCGCAACATACCACTTTCATTCAGACTGCAGCTGACATAGCGTATCCATTCCCCCAATCCCGGTTTGTGCATATTCAGTACGTACCTCGGAACCTTTTGCAAGCACTGGTTTCTCGTAGGACCAGTTGGAGTGGAACCTAAATTATTATATATCTGTTATTATTACTATATCTGTTCTATGTGTAATAGACAAATGTTAAATCTCCACTTATTTTAGCATCATCTGGAAAGCAAAAACACGCAAAAGTCTTTTTAAAATTTAATTGTAAATAAATTCAGGTGTCATGGGGTTAAAGAAAGCGTGTTTTCTGCAGTTTATTTGAACTCTTCTTCTACATGCTCGTTGAAGGTGGTAGGCGCCATCATCTTCCAGCCAATCAACAGAGGGCTGCCGCTGCGCTGCTTGGAAGAAAACTACAGAATGTCAGGCAACCAACGAGAGGCTGGGCTGATGGCGCAGGAGAGGCGGAGTCAGAAACGTCTTAGCCTCAACATCACCAACGGACACACAAACGACAACGCACACACCGTGCACGAGAGCGCACACTCCCAGGACAACGGCTTGATCCGAGGCAACCAGCTCAGGTTTGTACTCTAAAACATGCACAAACACACTAAATTAACACCAAACTGCCAAAATGATGTGTGTTTGTTGTTTCTAGACAGTCACGCACTGAGCATGTGTGATTTGTCTGATTTGATTAATGCCGTGTTAAAGACTGTTGTACAATTTAGCTCCAAGCAGTGCAAGTCTATTACTGAAAGTTGGTAGTGGGCTAAAGACCAAATAACAAGCTGTCTGCTGAATTTAAATAATGGAGACCCACCTTCACTCAGTCATTCTCTCTCCTTGTTTCTCTTCCTCTCTCACACACTTAAATCAGCCCAATAAAATCCCTCCCCGCTTTTAAGCTTTTACCTCACAGCCCCGAGCTGCTTATATTCATCATTGTGACGGAAGGTTGTATAAACAGCATGTTCCATATGTATCAGAAGTCCTCTATAAATAAAGAGAGAATGTATGAGTGGAACAGAAGTGTGCAATCCCACACTGCATTTGAGCACATTAAACATAATGTATGGAGTCCATATCTGTCTGAGAGAAGACAGAGCAGGAGTGAGGAAAAAAATAAATACATGGTCCGGAGTAGAAGAGAACAAAGAGGCAGAAAAAAGAGGGATACGTGGAAAGAGAAAAAGCTCTCTAAGATACATAAAAGCAGAAAGAATAAAGAGGCATACTGCTAATGTGTTGTTTTTTCTTTTTCTTTTCTAATTGGAAATTTAATCTTTATATTTGAAATAGATCTGATTTATTCCTCCTCACGTCTCTTCCATGTTTATTTGTGAGTATGTTTGTTGATGTTGCTGCTGTCTGCTGTCACTCAGGTTGAAGGATCGCTGTGGAAGCCAACCAGCAAGTCTCAATCAAGTCCAAGAGAGGCGACGCCCACTCAAGGCGCACCAATCAGAGAGTTTCCTACCTCTTGGTATGCAGCAGATCATTCTGAAAACTTCAGGCTTCATACTAAATGCTTGTCAGATCATCTGACAGTTGCTGGTCTGGCAGTGAAAGCCACTTTACCTGTAGACTGTAAGAAAGTAGGTTTAAAATTGGATTTAAAAACATTCCTAAGCTATTTACACAAACACTTGTGTAACTTTTTCTGTGTACAACTTGTCACAATGCTATCTGAACACCTTTGAGATGAGACTGTGAAAGCGGGAGCTGGTTTGTAATCACCTGTCAGTATGATAGGAGGCCTTCCCCCACCTTTAAAATAAGTGTTCATCTAAAACTGTACAAACACCTTCAGGTAGACGTTGTTGGATGACACGCCATTAAAACTGACTTGATAGAAACAAACTGAAGCTGTATAGGACTTTCACTAATAATCTGCTTAATACGAGATCTGAAAAACCAAAAAGTTTTGCATGTTAAAGGTTGTGATCAGCTCATTACCTTTTTATCTCCCATTTCCTCTCTTCTCCACCTCATCTTTTCCTTTCCTTTCTTGTATCCCTTTGTTTCTTTTTTCCCTGTCCTCTCCAGGATCCAAACCACAGTCCCAGCAGTCCCCCGAAGCTCTTCTTCCCAGCCCCAACCCCAAGTCTCCAGTGTTTCGGACAGGAAGTGAGCCAGTACTGAGCCCATCTGTCCCACGGAGATCAGCAGAGCCTCTAGCAGGTAAGCAGACAGTGTAGAGGACAAGAACCAGCACTATACTCATCTCTTTATTAAACTGCCCATTAAATAATACAAAAAAAACCATCTTAACGTCATCCCACATAAACCGTGTAACTTAGCAAGTATATTGTTAATCTGTTCTTCAGGAACTGCAGTAGGCCGAGAGTGATGACTTAGGGTGACTGAATTTAAACTCTAAAGTTGATGCATATGTCAAGAGCTTTAAATGAATATATATGTAAATATATTTGCTTTGCCTTATAAAATGTGCTTCACAACAGGTGCAAAAAATGTATAGAAAAGGCCACATGCTGGAAGTAGAAACACAAATAGCAAAACCAAGAGAAAACTGGAGTAATAAGTGACAACAAATAAAAACGAATAAACGATTATTTAAATTATAGTTGAGGAAATGTACAGTAAATGACTTTCTTTGCTGCTTTCAAGTCCCTCCAGCACGTGCTAGCTGATGTAAAACAGAACACACACACTGCAGCTTTTAAGATTATTAACCATGGATGAAATAAAGTAGCCTTGTTCCAGACCTCTACAGCACCTCTGATTCATTCAACTCATTTAGAAATAAATGAAGTGAAACAAAATGGCAATTCAGTCTGATTATAAGGCTAAAAATAAAGCTGCTCTGTGCGCCAAGGGACAATAAAACCCTCTGTGGGGGATTTAAAATTAATCAGTCGCTGTCTCTCCTAAGTGTGTAGGTGTAAACACTCTCCTTTTCACTCCTGCCATTGCTTGGATGTGAATAGGAAATTAAATTTACATCTGTTCCCTCGTGGATGATTTATCAGATAGTAAATAAGAGACAGACTGTGCTGTGTGCTGTTCCCTGTTTCAAAATTTACACAGTAATGTCTTCTGTAAAGTCTCTTTTAAATCTAATTTCACAGGGCTGCTGCATTTAATGACTAAATACGTTTCAAAAAAATGTGGTTAACACTGTTGCCTTGCAGCCAGAAGATCCCTGGTTTGCTTCCTGACCTGGGATCTTAATGCATGGAGTTTTTGCATGTGTGGGTTTTCTCCAGGTTCTCCGGCTTCCTCCCACAGTCCAGATACATGCTGAGGTTAATTGGTGATTCCAAATTGTCCATATGTGTGAATGTGAGTGTGATTGTCTGTCTCTATATGTAGCCCCGTGATAGACTGGTGACTTGTCCAGGGTGTCTTCTGCCTTCACCTTAAGTCAGCTGGGATAGACTCCAGCCCCCTACCGTGACCCTAATGAGGATAAAGTGGTGTAAAGATAATGGATGGATGTTTCAAAAAATAAACGTGCAATAAATGTACAACATAATGACTGTAACTTTCACGTTGTGTTCCTCCAGGCCAAGCGATCCGAGGCTCAGACAGCCAGCTGTGTCCCAAACCGCCTCCCAAACCCAGCAAAGTGCCCCTGGCTCGACTGGCTCGCCCCCCCTGCCTTCAGCCCCTGGTTCCCCTCTCCAGCTCCTCCAGCCTCACAGACTCCTCCACCACCTCCCCCAACCTCGCTGCACCTCCTCTGGACTCCACGTGTCTGGAAACTGCCGGTTCTTCTTGGAGGAGTGGAGGTAACTGTTCTATGTTGTTGTTTTTTTTTTACACAGTTATTGTTCCTGTTAAAAAATCCAGACTTGAACTTGAAATTGCTCTAATGAGGAGGCTGACTTTAATGTTCCCCCACATCCTCCTGGTGGGATACAAACACATGGCAGTACATGCAGGTCCCTGGGACAGTCGATGCGTCTCAGTAATTACAGTTGACCCGGGTATTTCAGTTTGACTGCAATCAATACTAATTTTAAAAACGTTCATGTAAAGCATCATGTGTTTTGCCATTAGGCCTTAATCCTTTTCAGATGCCACAAGCTTATCCCTTTCATTTATATGTTCCATAGCACTATAGTTTATTAGATATGCAACATCTGTCCAGGAACTGCAGATGGCTCATTTACAGTAATATTTATGAAAGGTTTTTAAATATACCAATAAACACAGATAGATATGATTGTCATCCACAGCTACCACAGGTCCTCCTGCTCCTCCAGTGAAGCCTCTAAAGTTCCAGCATCAGCTCCTCCCTGCAGACGCCCACAGCTCCTCCGGTTGTAGAGTTTCACCTGCTGACGGTGCTCAGTATCCTGATCCAGGGGTGATAGTAGGACGGACTGACCGGCTGCAGCCGAGTCCTGCAGACCTGAGGTCCTGCAGCCCGCTGGAGTGGGAGCAACAAAGCTCTCCAAACCTCATCACAGACCACAACCCCGACCTTCAGCTGCCGCTCTGCAGCTACGTGGAGAGGCTGAAGAGAGAGGGGGAGACGGGGAGAGAGGGGGACGGGGAGGAGGAGGAGGAGGGAGGACGGAGAGGACTGGACAGAAGCTCCTACCATCATGCCATCGCAGCCTTAGAAAACACCAGCGAGGAAGAGGAGGAGGATGCAGGGAGGGAGGAGGAAGAGGATAAGAGCAGGGATTTAAAGAGGAGTAGTTTTCAACGGCCGATTGTAGAGACCGAGTCGACGTTCAGGCCGGCAGAGTTCGGCTCTCGACTTCTGCCACCAGAAAACAAACCGTTGGAGATGGTGGTTCTGAAGAGAGCGAAGGAGCTGCTGCTCAGCCACAATCACCACAGTATCGCCAGACACCTGCTGATGGCCGACTGCCAGGTACACTCACTTGCACATTGTCATACTGTCATCACTTCTGAGGACATTAGGCTCCCTTGAAGTGAATTATGCCTCACCTGGAAACCAGAGGAGAGTATTCAGCAGCAGCAGGGACAGAAAGCTGCAGTAAAGTCTCACAGTTTCCAGCAGCTTTCAGTTTGGACATGAAAACACAGAAACATTCACTTCCAATAAGATATCATCAGAATCACAGACCAGTCCCCAGGAGTTCTAATTATGACAGGGAAACCTAACAGAAAGCTGAATCAACTGACCTCCATTTTACATGAAAGCACATGTGAATCCACATCATATCAGTTTATTGATCAACTAAGCAGAGGGAGGTGTTCTAAGTCGTTCTTCTCAGACTACATGACAACCAGAAGACATTAGTCACTAGTCTAATACAGTAGAAAGAAATAAAAGATTACAGCTTTCACTACTTACAAATTAGATCCATCCATCATCTATACACTGCTTAATCCTCATTAGGGTCACGGGGGGCTGGAGTCTATCCCAGCTGACTTAGGGTGAAGACAGGGGACACCTGGACAGATCACCATTCTATCACAGTTCTACACATAGAGACAAATAATCATACTCACATTCACACTTATGGACAATTTAGAATTGCCAGTTAACCTCAGCATGTTTTTGGACTGTGGGAGGAAGCTGGAGTACCTGGAGAAAACCCACACATGCACAGAGAGAACATGCAAACTCCATGCAGAAAGATCCCAGGCCGGAACACAAACCAGGGATCTTGTACCTGCGAGGCTACGGTGCTAACCACCAAGCCAATGTGCAGCCCCAAGTCAGATGCATTTGGTTTTATTCTAAGAATCCTTACATTCCACCCACCAGAGGTTTTAGTGTTGTGAAATACTTGTGGAATTAAATCAGTCCAGCGTTAACATACAGTAGACTAGAACCATGGTATTTAATTCTGTAACAGCCTTATTCACCTTTGATTTAATTATGCACACGTGTCTAATGTGGATGTAAAACATGTTTACTGCTGCTGTTTCATATAGTTTCTTTGTGTGTGTGTGTGTGTGTGTGTGTGTGCGTGCGTGTGTGCGTGCGTGCGTGCGTGTGTGTGCGCGCACCACTGAGAATTAGATTTCTGTCCTGCACCTGATGTTGCTGCTGCAATAAAATGATTCTCATAACAAAGAGAAACAGCAAAACCAAATATGACACCTAACCCACACAGACACTGGGTAAAAAGATCCCATGCGGTGATAAAATATAGATGAAAGCTGTTTAACAGAGCCTTGTAAAACGTCTTTTCCCCCCCAGGTTGCGAGGATACTCGGAGTGACTCCGGAGCTTAAAGGTCAGATGGGCGTGTTGTCTGGTCTGGAGCTGGTGACGCTGCCTCACGGACGACAGCTGAGGCTGGACCTGATGGAAAGGTACACATACAGAGTGACAGGATGAATCAGGACATCCGCTGGTGTTGCATGCAGTACCACAATGTTTGAGGTTCTGTTAAAAGATCATTTACTCACAGTACACATGAAAAGAAATAGTTGGAAAATGTTTGCTGTCATGCAGGGAGTTAAAGAAAAGCTTCTTTTTTCTTCCCATTGCTGATGAAGAGCTGCTCAAAAGGAATCGTTGGATTGTTTGAGTTTCTCCCTATGATCTTGTGTTGTATGGTGTTGAGATTAAGCTGAGAACTGGCGCTACAGAAGTAAATCTAAATTGAGTTGAATTGTTTACAGTCACTTTTGTTACCTTCAGACAGGCAGGACAGCTGTTACTCTGTTTATTATGCTGCCGTGACCAGCTGTTGGCTGGAGCTTCAGATTTATCACACAGACATTAGAGTTGGATCATCTAATGGAGCTCTGGGCTGGAGGCTGTTTCCAGACTATGTCTGTGGTCAGGCAACCAGAGCAACACTGAACTATCAGATAAGGAGCTGAGAGAACGAAGGGAAAACACACATTGCTTTTGGGTGGTGCTGATAATCCGCCTCTCCCTCCCCTCTGTCTCCAGACACCACACCATGGCGATAGGTGTCGCTGTGGATATTCTGGGATGTACGGGCAGCGTGGAGGAGCGAGCGTCCACCTTAAATCGCATCATCCTCGTCGCGATGGAGCTGAAGGACACCGTGGGAGATCTGTTCGCTTTCACAGCTCTGATGAAAGCTCTGGACCTGCAACAGGTGCTAGAAATAATGAAACCGCAACAACATCACAAAACACAAATATGATAGCAAACAAAAACATACGCTCACCTTCAAAATACAAAAACACCTGATCTAAATTATACCAAGATAGTCAGTTATGCTCCATTCATTAAACAAAGAAATATTTGTCCAGTGAGCTGCCAAAGAAGTCATCAGTTTAATTTTGTTTATTATTATTATTTAAGTGTGATTCTTTCTGTTTGGATGAAAGTGTAAAACGTGACCAGTTGACTGCTAGAGCCACAAATAATCAGTCTGTGGTAACAAAAGATGGTTTCATTGTAGTGGGAGACGGGTTTAAGGTCTGTTGTTGATGTCTTTTTTCAAATTTTCTGCAGTTTTTTAAAGTTTGTTATTATATCTTAAGGTTTTTGCACAGCCTTGAGAAACAGTCACTCTGCGTTTCACTGCACGTACTGTCAGAACACGTCACAAATAAAAACTCTTGAATCTTGATTCTGCAGATCAGCCGTTTGGAGGAAACATGGACCACTCTACGGAGGAACTTCACCCAGACCGCCATCAACTACGAGAAAATACTGAAACCTTTCTACAAGAATCTGTATGAAGGCTCAGGTAAGCAGACAAACACCACACTGATCCTCATGTCACATCACCTAACTAGACTAATCCGAGCTCCACGGCTGAATGTCCAGTATGAAACAAACACTTAGGTACCTCATCAGGCTTGTGAGATGCATCTGTGCAGCAGAGAGTTTGTAGAAAATACCAGAACCAATACTTTTGGATGTTCTGAAGAATGAAATACAAATAACAAACAGCACTGCATCATAGGTGACAGTACTTTTTTGTTCTAGAAGTGTTGAATTTTATACAGCTAACTAACACATGGAGAAAAAGAAAAGCTTTTTTCTTGTGAAACTGTTATACTGCAACTCTGCATAGCCATCCATCCATCCATCCATTATCTATACACTGTTTAATCCTCATTAGGGTCACGGGGGGCTGGAGTCTATCCCAGCTGATTTAGGGTGAAGACAGGGGACACCTGGACAGATCACTAGTCTTTCACAGGGCTACATATAGAGACAAACAATCACTCTCACACCTACGGAGAATTTAGAATTATCAATTAACTTCAGCATGTTTTTGGACTGTGGGAGGAAGCTGGAGTACCTGGAGAAAACCCACACATGTACAGGGAGAACATGCAAACTCCATGCAGAAAGATCCCGGGAAACCCAGGATGCAAACTGGGGATCTTCTAGCTGCAAGGTGACAGTGCTAACCACTGCGCCACTGTGCAGCCCCCACAGCCAGCCAGTTCACTGGATATATAAATCCTATAAATAATGTCTAAGTCGAAGCAGAACTGTAGTTAAAAAGTTTTTTTTTTATGAATTTAGTCTTTATTTCCAAAATTATAAACCAAACTAAGTAATGTAAGATGATAGTGGAAGTCATTTTACATTACTACAGAGAGGAATACACTATATGACCTACATATACTACATATACTAGGTGCATCGTTAATATTACTTGGCGGCGTGGAAGTATTAGTACTGCAATGTACAAGATCTGAAATTGGATGAAGAAAAACAGTATCTGCATTAGCAACTGACTCAAAAGTCCCCTACAGCCAAGATTTGTCTGGTTTTGGATGATTTTTAAGACATACCATACAAAGTTCTAATAATGCTTTAAATGTAACATTTCTGAAGTCTTGGTGCTGTTGTGTTTTATCAATCAATCAGTCAAAGTTTATTTGTATAGCCCTTTAGAACAGACCAAAGTGCTTCACAGTAAAAAACAAGAACATACCTTAAAAACAATACAGTAACTTAAAGCAGGACAAACACTCACACTTGCATCTACTACCTACAAATTTAGAATAATCAATTAACCTCAGCATGTTTTTGGACTGTGGGAGGAAACCGGAGAACCTGGAGGAAACCCATGCATGTACAGGGAGAACATGCAAACTCCATGCAGAAAGATCCCAGGAAGGCCGGGACATGAACCAGGGATCTTCTAGCTGCAAGTCGATAAGTGCTAACCACCAAGCCACTGTGCAGCCCGTAAAATATACAATAAAATAAACAGCAACAAAATAGCACTAAAGTATGCATCTAAAACAGAGGTGTCAAACATGTGGCCCGCGGGCCAAAAGCGGGCCACATGTTTGCCACATCGCTTGTTGTGATTTTTGTCTTATTTTTGTCGCTTTGTGACTTTTGCCAATGTTTTTGTCTTTTTTGCTTTGTGTCCTTTTTCAGTTTTTTTGTCATCTTGTGTCTTGTTTTTGTGATTTTGTGTCTCATTTTTGTAATATTTTGTCTTGTTTTTGTTGTTTTTTGTCTGACTTGTCATTCGTCTCATGTTTTTGTCGACTTGTGTTTCCTTTTCATCTCGCTTGTGTTTTTTGTCTTATTTTTGTCATTTTGTGTTTTGCTTCATTCGTTGTTTTGCGTGCCGTTTTGTGTTTTTTTTGGTCTCGTTTTTGCCGTTTATCCGTTTTTTTTCGCTGCTTTGTAACTTGTCTAATTTTTTGTCCCTTTTTGGTTTATTTCGTGTTGTTTGTCTGACTTTTTTTGACATTTTGTGTGTCATTTTCGCAATATTCTTGTCTTGTTTATGTTGGTTTTTTTGGTCTTTTTTTGTCTGACTTTTGTCTGACTTTTGTCGTTTTGATCATATAGTAAAAACTGGTCCGGGCCAATTGAGATCAAACTGGGCTGAATGTGGCCCCTGAACTAAAATGAGTTTGACACCCCTGATCTAGAAGAAATAAAAGTAGTAAAATGTCACCATGACGCTAGGTATGAAGGACCATTTTAACCAGGAAGGTTTTGAGTTGTGATTTAGAAACATCCAGGTGTGCATATCGGAGGGGGTGGCCTAGGTGCAGCTACAGAGAACACCTGGTCACCCCAGTGTTTAGACGTGGGTACAGAAACTAAGTGGTTTTTACTTTCTCAATAATAAACTTCTCTGCTCTGCAAACTGAAGTATCTCCTCCCTCTCCTGCAGCCTCCTCCCCTCCGGTGGTCTGTGTCCCCCTCCTGCTGCCCCTTCTCACCTTGATGGAGCGTCCGTCAATCACACCCGAGGGGGCGGAGCTCTGGGAGACCAGCGACCAGGGCTGTGACATCATGCTGCGCCACCTGGAGGCGGCACGCGACGTCGCTCACAACGCAAAGAGCTACACGGACAACGCACGGGCCATCTTAGAAGGTAAAAACAGGAAAATAATGAGTGAGACTAAAGCCAGAGATGTGACATCACCCTAAGCTCCGTCTGTGTGTTCGTCTGCAGGGTTTCAGTGCGATGACGACCTGCTGGAAGTGTTCAAGACGGACTTTCAGCTGCGGCTGCTGTGGGGAAGCCGCGGAGCTGCGGTCAACCAATCAGATCGCTACAACAAATTCAACCTCATTCTTACGGCGTTGTCACGGAAACTGGAGCCCCCACCTAAAACACAAACCTTAATCTGACTTTATCAAAGCAAACACATACATGACACACTTTGGACTAAACGGAAAGTAACATCAGGTGGATCAGAAAGCAGCTGTGAACGGAAAGAGAGAAGAAGACTCTGAGCAGGCAGGAAGTTACACGCAGATCAGGACACATTTCAACATCAAACACATCATCTCCTGCAGCAGAAGCCACTGAACGCACCACGAGGAACAAACCAGCAGCTCTAGAAAACTCCCCAGAGCTGAGACGGCAACATCCAGTCTGACTGGTGTCCACCACTGCAGGGAGACGTTCAGCTTCACGTGGACGTTCTCTGACACAAAGAGAGCTGCAGCCGCTTCAGAGTCTGATAACTGTGATCGTTTAGCATTCACAGCGTCTGCTCAAAGAGAAATCTGTCACTTTTTGTTTGGTGTTTTCAGTTTAACTCCAGTTCTGGCCTCACTGTCAGCTCAGATTTATCCATAAAGTCAAATATCACAAAGTTAGCCGACAGTCTGAGAGCAGACAACACTGTGATCTCTGACTGAGAACAGAAGGAAACATAAAAACCCTGAGGACGAGCGACACGATTAACGCACATGCAGAAGATATTGTCTGAACAGAGACGACAGCAGAGCAGACAATCAGGATGACAAAATTCATCAGCGATCTATTTCATAGCGATCTACGAGAACCTCCAGAAACAAGACACACCAACGCTGTCAGCATTTATCTCAGAGAAGATAGACATCCGGAAATTCCACAACATCTCAGCACTGTTTGCTCATTACTGCACCACCTCCTCGTAGAATAAACAATCGATTTCACACATGTAGACGCAGGAACGTACATCAAGACGTGTTTGAACCATAACTCACTTTTAATGAAATGACTTATCATGATGGTATTTAAAAAGGTTTTTATCAGTCTAATGTGGGACATTGGTTGATCTCTGAGGGGGAATTAAGGTCATGTTGGCTGTTTGCAGTTGACTGTGACAAGTATGCTCTTAATTTTCTTCATCTTTCTTTGTTTTACTCAAAGGTTTATGTTCCTAAGATCAGGAGACACAAGTCACAAATTCCTGTGTTTAACGGTTTGAAGACCAAACTAGGCTCTACTGCTGAAATGGAGTGAGAACAGAGACCTAAAGGGATGCGTTGACGTAGACACGCTGCTGCTGCTTCCTTTCTTCATAGATATCCTAGTTTATTGATATTTCTTTTGTCAAGGCAAGCAGAAAGGCAGTAAGTAGCTCTCTGATTAGTGACTACTGCAGTAAGAGTCAAGTATCAGGATGTTATTTTAAAGATCTCGGTATACGCTGAGTCTGTTTAAAAACATCAGTGTTTACTGTGAACTGTCTTGACAGAATTCATGTATTTAACAGGTTAACCCTCGTGTCGTCCTGCGGGTCAAAACTGACCCGTTTCAAAGTTTGAAAATGTGGAAAAAATATATATTTTCACAGTGAAACTTCTGATGTCCACATTTTCTACATTTTTGGGAAATCTTTGAACATTTTTTGGTGGAAAAAGAGAAATGTTAAAAATGTTTCTTTAAGAACATTCACAAATAATCAACCAAAATCCAGCGAATTTTGCTGGATTTTGGTTGATTTTTTGTGAATGTTCTTAAAGAAAATATTAGAAGTTTTACTGATTGATCTGTAGTCACTTTAGATATTTTTAGGATTTTTTGGGGAAGATTTTTACTCATTTTTTGAAAATATTTACAAGAATCTAGCCAAATTTGGGGGAATTTTTAAAATCAAACCTTTAAGGGAATCTTTTAAGGAATTATTGGAATTTTCTTCCTGAAGGTTTTGAAATTTTTCAGAAATTTGGGGGATTTTTTTTTGCTCATTTTTTGGATTGTTTTCAGACAAGGAAACAATATTTTTTGGTGCCCGTAAATGAGGACAACAGGAGGGTTAATGGATGATTGAGCTGCATTTATAAAAAAACGTGGAGCTGTGTGACGTTTGATCCAGAAAACCCGTTCAGTTTGCTGCTAGATTTATCAAGCAGCAAAATCAGTCAGACAGTTCAGAGAAGTAACAAATATTTACAGTACCGTTCAAAAGTTTGGGGTCATCCAGACAAGTTCATGTTTTCCATGAAAACTCACACATTTATTCATGTGCTAACATAATTGCACAAGGGTTTTCTAATCATCAATTAGCCTTTCAACACCATGAGCTAACACAAAATCAGCCGTTTCCAGCTAGAATAGTCATTTACCACATTAACGATGTCTACACTGGATTTCTGATTAATGTTACCTTCAGTGAAAAAAACTGCTTTTCTTTCAAAATAAAGACATTTCTAAGTGACCCCAGACTTTTGAACAGTAGTGTACATATTTTGTAATTTCAACAGCAAGCCGTTTTTCTTTAAATCAGCAGATGATTCACAAAATCCACAGTAAATACTATTTTACTGCATTTTCACAGGAGCAGAGAATCTGATCCAAACTTTCTGAACATGTGAACATGTAGCAACAAGCGTCTGTTCTAGTAGAGAAACTCAAAATCAGTGAAATATGTTAACATGAGACTAAAGCTGTACATATTTGAAGCATGTTGATAATAGACTGTACATACTTTCTGTAGAAGACTGTAAAAAAGCCAAGATGTTGGAGAATTTTAATATGTTTATATTATTATGGACTACTGTGGTAAGATTTAATAAAGATGATATATGATGTGAGGAGGTCTGCTGGCTCTTTAACTTACGGAGTGTGTTGCAGTGTTGAACGTGAAAGTAGGAATTCATATGAACCGTCTGGACATCAAGCACTTTCTGTCTTTTTCACTCACTGTGGGTTCAATACTGAACTCTACAAACATATTCCACCGTGCTGAATGTATCTTTCAATAACTTGCTTCTCCGTTCACCATTTTCAGGTCATGCTGCTTTATTTTCCTCTCATGTCATCTCCTACCTGCTCTGTACGAACACTGCCTGCAGTTCAGCCGAATTCTGTGATTTTTTTTTTTTTTGTCATGTGACTGTTGCCGAGTTACTGCCAGGAAATGCAGATTTTTCATTTTTTCAAATTGTTCTTCAGTGGATTTTCCATTCATGGACTGTTAGAAAGCTGGAAATCTCACAATTCATTTTTCTTACGGGTACAGATGTAACAGACCAGATTAACCCCTCGGCCAAAGTATACCCTGGGGGTTGAAATAGCCACAATATAGCTAAGCGGCTAAGTTAGCTAGCGGGCTAAATAACACAGGTGGCTGACTTACCGCTGAACACCTGTTAAATGCTGCTGCAGTTGTCCGTCATTATTAGAACGAACTTCTCAACCTGTATTTCTCTGCTGTGTATTTTAGCTTTTAAAAAAGTTATTTTACTTTAAGGTTAACTGAAACTCGTTGAGCTGCACAGAAGTTTAACATTCAGCTGGTTTGAATTAAACCGCGCTTAACTTAACATTGTGCAACATTATCTCTCTGAATCTCCATAATTTCATTAAATTCCTTCTCTCTTCCACTGCTCAAGTTCAATCCAGTATATAAAATGACATTAATAGTGAATAAACTAACAGCCAGCCATTGTATTTATTTATTATTGCATGTATTTGTAGTAAAACATGAGTTGAAACATCCTACTTTTGGATCTAGAACTGCACAAGCCGTTCATTTTCAGTCACTTGATGAGTTAAACTCCCCTTTTTATGTGAGGTTGAAGCAGAAAGTCTGAGTTAATAAAGAAAGTTGTTTATAATTTGCGATACCTGTTATCTCTAACTGAGGCTTTAGTTTTTGTTGAGCTGATTTACACATAGAAACTTTGTTCAGGAAGATTTCTCAGTAGCTCAGAGGACAGGCTGCTTTTTACACAACCTTGTAAGAGAATGTCTGTCAATGCTTTCAGCAGAATTTAGAAACACAACACTTCCTAAACAGATATTTTGAGGCTGTGAGGTTGAACGTTTGAGAGTATATCAGTGTGTTTGTTTGTGGTCTTTCTGTTTCTAGGTGGAAGCTGAATTAGTGAGGATGACTCCTGCTCCTGTCATCTCTAAGCTCCTCACACATCTTTACCTGCACATGAAGAAAATCACTCCTGTAGAATGCAGGTATGTTTGTCATTATTATAAACAGGTGTTGCCTGGTGACCTGTCAGAAACCCATCATACAGAGTCAGCCAAAGTAATGTTTACACACATCAGGAAAAGAAAAAGTTGCATAAATATTTCAATACCAAATTTATTCAGACATCACAAGATTAATAAAAGTTATCTTTGGCCTCTATAATTACAAGAGGTGCTCAAAGTGGTGGCCACTGGCTTCCAGACATTTCTGTTCTGTTGTAGACGTCACTTGTTGATGCTCCATTCATGAGGGTAGCGCCATCTGTTGGGAAAACATCGTACAACAGGACACAGAGTTATCGTGATTTGATCAAACTTAGAAAGAGGAATCTATATGTATAGAAGTACTTATACAAATGAAATATTTATAAAAGTTTTTCTTTTCCTGATGTGTGTACATTATTTTGGCTGACTCTGAACTTAATGAGAACAAAACTGTCATTAATTGTTGCTTTGAAAGCTTCTTTAGTGAAAACCAGCTGGTGTTCTGCTTTGAAACAAACTGCTGTTGAGGTCTGTGTTTTTAGGTTTAACTCCACAGTTTCTGAATGAACTGATAGGTTTTTTTTTTCCTGATCAATGTGGATGTTATAATTGATGGTAACATTTACTGATCATATAATCAGCATGACAATATAACAGTATAACATTATGACCACCTGACTAATACTGTGTTGGTCCCTTTATGCTGCTAAAACTCCTCTGACCCAGTGGTTCATCAGAACCTCTGGGGATGTCCTGTGGATCCTGTGGATCCTGTGGGTTGCAGGGTGGGTCCTACCTAGACCAGGCTGATCCTGGACCATCCCACAGATGCTCAATCAGATCTGGATGTGGGGAGTGTGGAACCCAGGTGAACAGCTTAGCTCTGTCGTGTTACTCGGACCACTCCTGAGCTGTTTTAGTTTGTCCTGCTGAGGGAGGCAGCTGGCATCAAGGACTGCTGTTGCCATGGAGACTAGGGGGTTGTTTGTCCTGCAGTGTTTAGGTGGTGGTACATGTCAAACATCCACATGAATGTCAAGGTTTCCCAGCAGAACGTTGCATTAGAACAAGATGATGGATGTTGTTCTCTTCAGCTGTCAGTGGTCAGAATGTTGTGGCTGATTGGTGGATCTGTCTGCCTTTACTCTGACATCCAGAGTTATACAAAAGTGTAGTATGTGTGCAGTGCCGAAGAGATTTACTTTATTGTATGCATTTTTTAAATTTTTTTTTGTAAGGGAGAGCATTTTTTTTTATCCACTTGAATGAAGACCTAATCTTTCCCTTCAAAGGATAGTTAATTGTTACTACGGCTTCCATAGTGGTCTCATCAGAGAAAATCATATCCATATACAGATTTTTATTAATTCCAGGGCTGGTTCAGTAAAGATTATAATAATAACTACATCAGATAATTCTTGGTCGCAGTTGGAATTTTGCAGCCTGACAGATGGTTGAGAGGGTTTCAGTTCTTGTTTTAGCAAAATATGTTATAATAGAAGATCTTTATTGTCATTGTACATGAAATTATCTGTAAACCAACAAAGTGTATCAGTCTGAGGTATCTGAAAATAAATAAGTAAAGAAAAATGCTTCTAAAGCCAATAATAAACAGAATATTTTGAGGGAATATTCTAAAAAGGAAAGAAAAGCTCCATTCTCACTCCTCTCAGGATAAACTGTCATTAAAATTGACTTTAAATTTAGCTTCAACACGACATAAAAACATTTACTTTCATTACTGATATTGTCAAGTTTTAATAAAGTTCATGCTACTTTTATAAAATGATGGAAGTGAATAAATTGTATTTCTGTGATCTGTGTTTGATTTCTGTCTTTTCTCCTGTCATCCAGATGTTCAGAGGGAGATGATGCCACATCTGGTCCAGCCGATGGAAGGTCTTGAAGTTCTCTGACTGGCCTCGACTGAAGATGGTCGTCTCACTGGATTTAAGGTTCAGATGCTCAGTAACAAACTCCACCAATGTGCCAACAGGGAAGCTTTAGGTTTATTAAATGTTGCTATGAAGGTATCGCTGTTTTTCTTTGTGAATGCAATGTGCTCCAACTGATACTTGAATTAGAACTTAGAAGTAAATCCTTCCATCTGAAAAGATTTAGTTGCATTAATAACCTCATAACATTCGAATTTCTATTCCAGTCTTGGTTGAAAATAGAATCTCTGTATTGATTCAGGTAAAAAATGAAAACTGTGATGGTGTTGGATTGTCAGACCGTAATGTTGCAGCTCAAAGCAGCTTTTCTATCTCAGTTCATTCTGACATTCAGCTATGAATCAACACAGCAGATGGTGATCCATGCTGTGGAAGTCTCACATCTCCTGGTTTAATGGAGCTGCTTTGCACTTTTTACACTGTTTATTCACCAACACTTTATTTAATAAAAGTCCCTTCTAGTTTTTATGAGGAATGTGATGTTTTAATTTCTCTGTGAATAACTGCAGTCTAATGCAACAGCTGGAGTTGTAACATCTGTCCTGATATTGATCATGAAGTATTGATCAGAATACTTATGGTCAGCAGTCATCCCTGAAGTTTTACATTAAAATCTTTACTTGTGTTGTGAACTTTGGTAAGAAGCAGAAACTTTAGCGTTACCATGGATACATGAATGTTAAATTCTGTCCATGTTTCCATTTTGGGAAATGCAGTCCAGTTCCAGAATGTGGAGGAATTTAGTCTCACAATCACAGACAACAAATATTATCTGAAAGTCGGGTTATTGTTGGTTATCAGCACAATACAAAAAGATTAATGTTAGAAATATTCCAGTTAAGACTCTAGAATATCATGATATATGTAAATTTACCTCAATAATATGAATGTTCACGTTAAGATTGTACAGTGATATTTATTATGTAAGTTTAGCTGATTAAAGTTTATGACTCTGCACTAAAATATTATTTAAATTTACATCATTATTATAATATTTAGGGTCAGACCCTACAGTATTGAGATTAAGAAATCAAATATTCTATAAAATTTAAATACACTGAACTCATTTGGATATATTTAAGTGAGACTCTACAATATTATTTGACACAAATATATCTAAATCAAAATTTTAATCATTTTTACTCCAAACATTTACTGGACTGATTTAAATATTAAAATCACTCCTTTCTAATCCTCTGCTGTACGTTCAAACCTGAGGCCTTAAATAGAAACACACAAGTATCTGATTGAAGGAACTTCTGTAGAGTCCTGGTTCCAGAACATGATGATAGAATTATAGACAAACTTTAACAAAAGCAGCCTGAGAGTTCACAGGTTTTTGTGTTATATTTCTTCAGTAATTTAATGAGTTATCAGCAAAAATCAAGTGTTCATTTGATGAACTTCATTTCCTAAAACATACAGAATTGGAGCTCATATCTTTGGCAGCTGTAAAGTTTCTGCTCCTTCAAAGTTCACAACACAATGAATGAATGAATTCCTAAAACACTCAATGCTGGAGAGCGTTTGTGATGCTGAAGCAGTGACCAGTTTTTCTGTTTCTTCTCTGGAGATGCACAATGAGGGACGTCTGCAGAGACTGAGAAAGAGTCTCACCACATCCTGACATGAGGAAAAAGACTTTATTGAAGACTACAATGAGAAAAACTATCCAGACAGCAGACGGCTGCATTCAAGGTGAGCTCTGAACATTTGATCTGGAAAAGGAATTCAATAACGGCAGCATGAGCTTCATTTCAGTCTGTAGCTGCTGAATTCATGGATGAATCATCTGGCACTAGAGAGGAAGACCATCAAACATCCACGTCAGCTGATAGAGGTCCAAGAGTCTCACCAAACAAACAACCTACAGAGTGAAAACCTCAAATTTGATTGGACGGCCTCCTATTCAGCCACATGTGTGAACAAATGCCTGTAAGTTGATTTGTTTTCTAAAATAAATCTAGTTTGAGTCCTAATCTATGCCTGAGTGTTTGCTTCTGTACACCGCTGTTAACAGTTTAGGCTGTTAGATTGTTCCAGATAAGACAAGTACAAGATACTTGAGAGCCGTTCTACCACGAGCCTGACAGGAAGAACTCCAACAGCTACTGAATGTTCCTGTGGTCCCCTCAAGGCTACAGGAGGAGCCCTACGAGGATGAGCCGGTCCACCTGATGGCGGCCAGTCGCTGTGGTTCAAAGCCAACACCGACTACATGGACTTCTACTGGACCACACAGAGGCCTTCAAACCGGACCAACAAGTTCAGCGACTCCCCGACTCGTGGGTCTGAGGACGCCGCCGAGCCTCGTCCCAGCCGGCCTCCTGTCTGTGGGTGTTTGAGTGCTGAGAGGTTTGTGGATGCATGTGAACATGTCTGTGTTGAAACAGCAGCTTTTGACTCAGTAACGCTGGTAAAAACCAAGAGCTCCTTTATTTGTGACTTCCACTAAAAAACTGATGAAAATAAGTTTGCCAGGGTTCTGACTGGTAACAGATTATTAAATAATGAAAATAATTGTTTAAATATTCCTTTAAACAATCCTTTTAGGTCTACATTTCCTTTACACTGACTCCTTGGTATTTTGGGTGGAATATACCATTAAGCCCGATGTTCAAGGGTTCTTCTGGGAATATACCATTAAACCAACCTTTTAGGTAAATGCTCCAGGATGTTGGGTAGAATATACCATCAGATAAACCTTTTAGGTCAACATTGGAAGATTTTAGAGTAGAATATTACTCCAAATCATCCTTTAGGTCTACATTTAAGGTGGAATACTCCTTTACACCAAGATTTTTTGGTCTACATTGAAGGATTTTAGGTGGAATATTCCTTGAAAGAACTTTTTAAGTTTATGTTCAAGGATGTTGGGTGGAATATACCATCAGACCAACCTCCAAGATCTACAGTAGTGAATTTTAGGTGGAATATACCATTAAACTCACCTTTTAGGTCTACATTGGAGGATTTTAGGTGGAATTTTCTTCCAAACCGTCTTTTAGTCTACATTTAATGATGTTTAGGATGGTATATTCTTCCGAACCAACTTCTCAGGTCTACATTTCAGGTGGAATATTCCTCCATACTAACTTTTTTGGTCTCCTTTGAAGGATTTTTTCTAAACCACCCTTTCAGGTCTATATTTGAGGTTTTAGGTGGAATATTCCTTTTAACCAGCCCCTCAGGTCTCTTTGAGGATTTTGGATGGAATACTTGGTTAAATCAACATTTTAGGTGCATGTCCAAGGATTTTTGGTGGAATGTTCCTTTAAGGTGGATGTGTGAGGACCTTGTAGGTGGAATACTTCCTGAAACCAACCTTTTAGGTCAACAAGGTGGAATATTCCTTTAAATCAACCTAAATTTCATGTTTTGATCATTATCAAGTGAGAAACCTCAATCCAGACTCCTCATAATGACGTTTGAGATTTATGCTGCTGTTATTTGTTTAGTCCACACTAAATGACAGAAATCCACAACTGTTTTTTATTTCAGGACTCTGTTATTAAATGTCAAAACAATCCATGTGACTCTAAAAACTCAACAGCTTTACAAACTCTAAGATTAAACTCTCCACAAGGATCCAAAATAAGTTGGACTTCTACATGAGAGCTTTAATTATTGTTCATCTACTTCCTGAAAAGTTTGGTGAATAAAAAAAGACAAAAACTAATATTTTCAGCTGAACTAAATACAGACTTTGTGATTTTTCTGCTCACATGTTGTGTTGTTGTAAACTTACTCTTTCAAATAAATAGCTGCCTAACCCCCTGGAAACCAGCATTTGTCCTGTTTTTGTGTTGCTCCTCAGCGACCCCAGACAGCCGGGTCGTAATGTTTTTTGAGCAACACACCATACTATGATGTTTTTACAATGATGGTTCTACTATGGAACCAGTTTGACATGTTTAGGTGTTCTTTGTGTGAAAACTCAGAGATTTCAGGTATCAGAAGGTGGTTTTCAACTTTCTTTGTTAACTTTCTGCTTCAACTTTAAACTAAATTTCCTTGACTAACCCAGCCCTCTGGATTTCCAGTAAGCTGTGTTCCTATTGGCTGTCCAGGTGGCTGCTTGGTATTATCAGGAACACCTGAGCAGCTCAGTGTCTTCCTGCTTTATGTGGCTGCATTCAAACATTTCCTCTGCTTCTCTTCACCAGTGAACCGGGTTTGGCTCCGTTGCTTAGTTTGTTCTTTAGGCGTTGGCTTGCAGCTTCCAGCAGTAAAATCGTCTTTAATGTGTTTCTTGGTGTGTTTTAGGGCTTTGTACTGGATAGTTGTCTTGGTAAAGGTGGTTTTTTAGCCACAGTTAGCACATGGTGCTAATGTGTGCAGTGATTAGTGGATTTGGTGCAGCTGAGTTGTGTCTCTATCTTGGCTGTAGTGAGTCTTTAGAGGTTTTTGGTCAGACACATTCTGTATTCTTGTTTGAGAACCAACGTTGGTTGTCCAGAAGGTAAGAGTTCCTGTCCTGATTCTCTGTTCTCAGAGGTTCTCTGGTAGGCTGCAGGAGACTTTAACGTTTGGGTTGTGCTCATTTGGTTTTTGTATGGTTTCATTTGGACGACTATCTTGAGGCCCCTCCATGTGGTTTAGTGAGGTTTTCTGCAACAGTTCTACAAAGCAACCTGCAGCAGAAGAGACTTTGCGAGTTTTTAGGAAGTTCTGGAGACCAGACTTTAGAGCAGCAGAAACATTTGTCAGCAGTTTGAGCAGGAGAAGGTGAGCTTCAGAGTAGAAATGAGACGGAAACCTTCTTGACCCGTGTAGTGAGGTCTTGTACGAAGAGTTTGAGCAGGTTGTGAAGAGTCTGTAGTTCTTTGGTCTGAAAGCACAAGAAGAGTCGACTCATTAAAGGAGAAAACAGGAGATATTGTTGGTTCTTCTGTCGCTCTGCAGTTTCCTTAGACTGAATATCAAGTTTATACTTTAAATGATTTACCATGTGAGCCCAAGAAGACTTCAATAAACTCCCTCCATCCCCTGGACACAACAGATTTTATTACCATGTTAAATCTTTTTTTTAATGTTTTTGAGTTTTAATCATAGTTTTAGCATAGTTTTTTTTCCCCTCATTGCTTGTTTAGTTTTGTCATCTGTGTAAAAGGTGCTAAACAAATAAAGTTGAATTGATAACCTGAATAATTGACTAACTCATGATTGTGACAACAGAAGTATTTTCATTGTGATTTAAGGGTTTATTTCATTTTTAAGGTTGGGGTTAAAATCTTGACAGAAAAAGAAAACTAAAGAAATAAACTACACAACAAAAAGCAATTAAATCAAAGGAAAAAAAATTTATACAATAAAACTTAGATTTAAGAAATGTAAGATGTAATTTTTTAATTAAACATTTAATTATTTAATTAAATGTTTTGTCTTTTTAAAGGTTTAATAATTTAATTAAGTGTTGTTCATTTTTAAAAATGTTTAATATTCTTCTTGTTTAACTGTATTTTTTAAATGTTTAACTATGGAAAATATTTTATCTGTAATTTTTAATATTTGTATTTTAAAAATTTTGTTTAATTTCATAATGACATGTATTGTATCTTGTTGAATGATCTAATTCAATATTTTGTATGTTTAATAGAGTTAAACATTAAATACAATTAAATTATATTAAACAGACAAAATATTGAATTAGATCATTCAACAAGATACAATACATGTCATTATGAAATTAAACAAAATTTTTTAAATACAAATATTCAAAATTACAGATAAAATATTTTCCATAATTAAACATTTAAAATATACAATTAAACAAGAAGAATATTAAATATTTTAAAAAATGCAAAACATTTAATTAAATTATTAAACCTTTAAAAAGACAAAACATCTAATTAAATAATTAAATGTTTAATTAGAAAGTTATATCTTAAAGACAATAAAACTTCAAATAGGAATTAAACAGAAAATACAATGAAGCATTTAAAAAGAAAATTAAACATTAAAAGGTGGTAAAACATTTAAAAAGAAAAACCTTAAAGATTTACTCAAAACATTAAATACTGGGAAAGGAAAAAAGACTCAAACAAGCCGATAAAACATTTGAAAAAACAATTAAACATTAAAAAGACAAAACATTTGGAAATCAAATCAGACATTAGAAAAGACTAAAAGGTGAGAAAAGAGCAAAAGTAAACGTTTAAGAAGAATCAAACTAAAGACAAAACATTTGAAAAGACACCAGTTAGACTTTAGAAGATCAAATTAAACAGAAGAGACAATCACGATCAAAAAACGATCAAAAAGAGCAAAAACTGATAAAAGTCTTAAAGCGTTTTCTAGTCTGAAATGAAAACATCAAGTTGTTTCTTCAAACATTTCTTCTTTCTGTGTTCTTCTTGTTTGATTGTGGATAGATTTACTAAGAACTCATTTCAGAAAACTGCTTTCCAGATAAAGTCTACTAGTAGTTGAAGGCATTTATCAAACTAATGTTACCTTCTGATCTCCACAAACTTTACTGTTCAGGTGAAGAGAATCAAGTTTGTTGAGGATTTCTAAAAAACCCACAGGTGAAGGTCTGTGAAGAACTCAGATGGATGGTCCTAAATGGTGAAATCAAGACTCACAGTTCACAAGTTTTAAGGCTTCTATTAACCATAAAGTGTCAAACTAACCAGAGGAAGTACTGAGAAACTTTTAAAACTTTCAGTCCTCAGACTGTCAGTCTGACAAGCTCAAACTAACAGAGAACAGTACTGAGAACTGCTTTTAAAATTTCAGTCCTCAGACTGTCTGAAGGTTCACACTAACAGAGAAGTACCTGAGAACTGAAGATTTCAGTCCTTGGACTGTCTGAAGGTTCAACATAACAGAGAAACTACTCAGGAACTTAGAAGATTTCAGTTCCTTGGACTGTCTGAAGGTTCAAAGTAACAGAGAACTACTGTGGGACCTTAGAAAAATTTCAGCCCTCAGACTCTGTGTGAAAGCTCAGGTCCATGAGGACTCGGGAGGTGTGGAGGCTTTGGAAAGTCTTGGAACTGAGGGTTTCCACCCTCCAGCCCAAAGGCCTGAAGTCCAACCTCCTGAGAAAAATGGTCGAGTCGAGACTCGAGTTAAACAAAAAACTCGAAAAATGACAAAAAATAGATGATAAATGCGCAAAAAAACAAGAATTAGTATTCTGAGCGAGTAGCTCAGGGGGTTAGAAGACAGACTACCAACTGGGAAGGGTAGCCGGTTCAGACCCACACTGGCACTTTTCTTTCTTTGTCTTTGTCAGGATTTTGAATAAAATTTAAGAAGGGTCTGGTCTTGAACCAGCGACCTGCAGTCTCCACAGGTAATAACCTTAACTCACTGAGCTACAGATCAGATAAAATAACATAAATTCGTCGTCCCTTTGGCATCGTAGTTCCTGAAGTGACCACATGGGTGGAGCCAAGGCGGGGTCTGGGTGGAGTCAGGGCGGAAAGTAGGTGGGGAGGTGGGTGGCGGCCTCCCCCCCCAACACCCCCCCCCCCCCCCCCCCCCCCCCCCCCCCACCCCCCCCCCCCCCAACGAGTTCTTCGAGTCTCCACAAGTTCTTCGAGTCTCCATGGGTTTTCCCGAGTTTCTTGAGTTTCCACGAGGTCAGAGGCAGAACAAGTTGTCATGAAGAGGTGTTGAAGTCGGCCAGGATGGACTGACTTTTTACAGCGACTAGAAGGAAGACGCCTAGAAGAGCAGGTCTTTAACCACCATCCATAAAATCCATGGAGTCGCTCCAGAGAAATGAAGGGAGGTCAATTTTTATCAACCTCCATCCAGATGTTCAACTTGATATCTGTACTTTGACATTTTTAGCACCATAAACCTTTAGTATCACACTTTTTTTAATCATTTATTAGGATTTTAATGAAATCCACCAGCAGATTCTGTTTTTGTTGACAAACTTTATTCTTGTCAATGTGGGACTGCAGTATTTAAAACTGTTCCTTCTATTTGACCTCATGTTTATTAGTTTTAGTGGAGAAAGTTTTGTCAATTAGTCTCTTAAAAACTAAATAATAAATTGGATTAGTCAAGAGGTTTAAATTTCTTACTTTGTCATATTTTAAATATGACAAAAAATATAAAAATAAAGTGTCTTGAGACAATTTGACCTGTATTTGGCGTTACATAAATAAAATTGAATTAAAATTGTATGTATCTTGTAATGGAGTAATTCAGCCATATATGTTGGAAAACACATTTTCTTTGTCCATTAATCTGTTGATTGTTTTCTCCACTAATTCATTTCTTGTTTTGGTTTATAAAATGTCAAGCCCATATATATTCAGTTTACTCTCATAAAAACCAAAAAGATTTACAATCATGATGCAGGAATCAGGCAGTTTTTCACTTTTTATCTTAGTTTAGTCAGAAAGATAGTTGATAATGTGTGAATTGTTGCAGCTTGTGAGCCGTGGAAGGTTTTAATCTTTGGGGCCGAGTGTCAAAAAACATTTAGAAACCAACATCAACAAAACACTCAAAGATTTGAACATCATTTGCATGACAATGTCAAATTAACGGACATTTATTTCCAACGTAAATGTGTGATATTCAT